>NC_141026.1:20710000-21010000 GCF_052040795.2 Danio rerio | reverse complement strand
GTATAACTATTTTGATACCTCTGGGTTGGAAATGGGATTTTCCATCTGACTGACCTCCCACAGTTGGTTTGGTGTAAGGTTTTGCTCTGTTCTCAATGGATGGTTGTCCCATCCCTCACGGAACATGTAAAGATTTGCTTGCAATCGGGGCAGAAATACATAATGGCGGCAAAACAAGTGAAGAGTGCTGCTCAGATCCATCATGTCCTGTTCCTCCAGTGTGTGCAAAACTTGATAGAACAAGCTGGTGACCCCCATCCAGAGATCACACCAGAGCCTCTCTATTCTTTAAAAATAAATAAATAAAATAATAGATAATAAAATTGATGTTATTCATTTTTTTCTTACAAATGGTAATTTAAGATGTCTTACAGATTTACTAATCAATCTAGCCTCTGGTTGTGCACACTTTTGCCTGCTATAAAGCAGTTACTGTCTGGCCCTCGCACAGTAAACATCAGATGAGCAACACCCACGTTCTCTCCTCCCTGATCAGCACGCACTCTAAACAAGTAAGATATAGCAAAACAATTTGCTTATACAATTTTGTAAAATGTCAAGAATAATATATCAAACATATAAATGTATTTGTTTACTGTACAAAGGTTATAAATTACTATTAAAATTGTACATATTGCATAATACAAAAAAAATTACAAAACAAAGACTTAATAATTGTACTGCAGTGGATATCCAAATTCCTCCACAGCCTGACTGAAGAAAGAAAGGGTTGTGTCAGATCTGTTGTCTGCAGCTCTGAGGTACATGATCTGTTAAAAAAAGCTTTAAAAACTTTTAATCTGTTTATTTTTATAGAAATAATAAACTTGAAATAACTTAAATTTTATGTATTCTCACCTTTCGTGAAAAACCATCAATTCCTGCAAAGATCACTATATTGTACCTTAAACAAAAGTTAAAACATTAAAACGTGCTGAAATCTGTTTCGCACTTCACATTTATAGCTATAAAACATAATGCTGGTTACCTGATCAGCTTATGGTTGGTGTCTATATGTGCTAAGTACTTTGGGTATGACACTGAATATGTTCGCCTGATTACACATCCCATTCTTGACAGAATTCCAGGGCTGTCAACCCGGTGCATTGCTGCTTTTACTCTGTTCCACTGGAGCCTATAACCTTGTGCTTTCAGTGTTCCTTTCATGAATCTATAGCCTGTGTGGAAATATAAATTTCTATCAACTAATTCCAAATGAACAATAATCTACGTATAACTAAAAAGTTATATTCTTTGGTTTTTAATTATATAATTTCATTAACATCCCAGCTAGGAGGGACATTTAACCTTTATCTCTCTGACTACAGGCTAAGCCAGTGATGCAAATGCTTTAAACGACTCTGTGTTTGTCTTCGGGTGTTGCTTTTATGCTACAGAAACCCTATGTTGATTAACTTGTGTGGTCAGTAGCTGGGCCGTTTTTTAACACCTATGCCATGCTGACTCCAACTCTTAATTTGCATGCTTTGTTTAGCCAAATCCCCTCCTCCTAAGAACACAATATAGACATGAAATCTTTGTCTTAAATCAGACTTGTGTGAGACTTGTGAGAGACTTGTGAAAGAACTTGCAGACTGCGGACCTCTAGTAGGCTCTTGCAGACACATGGACATCTTAAAGACGCTGTATGACTGCAGATTAACCAACACGTCTCAATAAAGGAATTCTGCTTGTTTCGAGTCTCCTGGACTGGGTTCTTCTCTTCTTTTCATCTCATTTATTATTTTTTACAACAACTTGGTGCCGTGACCCGGATAGAGACTGAAATCATCAAATTCTCAACAATTTGCCACAAAAGACTGAAATCCACCTGAAATTCAACTTGAACCTTCAAGATCAAGGAAATTTCTTCAGACGGAATCTTCAGCTCAACGGCAATTTGAAGTCACTCAGCGAATGTCACAAATTCTCAACTATTAGCTGACTCCAACCCTGATGAAAATTGAAGTTCGCTGAATACAACGATCAGATCACTCCAGACTGAATCTTTTCAGCTCAACCTCGATTTGGTGAGTTTCACTCTATCAAAAGAACCATACAGACCAGTCTATACACATGGTTATTCTCTGCTCCCTCAGAGAAAAGTTAACAAACAGCTGCAGGGTTTGTTTAACAAAAAGTTATCCTCTATTTCAATAGAGAAGTAACAGTTTACCCTCTGTTCAGACAGAGAAGCAAAGCCTTACGTGCTATTTTCTTTTAAAAAGTTATCCTCTCTTCAGAGAAGTTAAGCCTTATGCAATATTTTCTTTTCTTTTATTTCGTTTAACCTCTGTTCAACCACAGAAGTTTAAGTTTAGCTATACAAGCTAATTTATGTTATCTCTTGCTCAGGCAGGAAGTTTTAGCAACATGTGCTAATATTGTTACCCTCTGTTTCGCCAGAGAAGAAATTACTACACTTTCATCTGAAAAGTTTTAGTACTTTTACTTTGTGATAATAAGCTCACAAAATGTTCAGACAGAATACAAGACTGATCACTACAACTGAAAAAAGGTAGTTTAACATCTCCTTTATTGTCAGATCAGGATTTCAAATCGCTGCTAAGACAGCACATGGACTCAATAACAGAGTCAGTCAGGCTAAATTTGACAAAGAAATTTAGCATTGACCCAGATAATGTTTGGACATTAGATGAATGCAAGAAAGTGCTTGATGCATGCATTCGCAAAAACAATGTAAAAGGCATTATCTGCTGCTACAGAGAATTCAGTTTATCTCGAGCTAAACAACAAGCTCAAGCTAAATCAGAATTAGAAAAACAGATCCAAGAGCTTCATGCTAAGATAACCTCATTAACAAAACAACTGAACCTCAAGAAATCAAAAACTGACATTGAGGAGGTTAGTCAGCCTGATAATAAACATCCTGACTTAAAAATTGTCTCTGAAACAGACATTTCCATCCAGTCAGATAGCGATTTACCTATAGGCTCAGTAGAGGTTTGTGGTGCCAGAAGATCTAAGAGAACTGAGAGTTCACACAACAACACTTCTGTTGTTCAAATTCAAACAGTTTCCAGAACACTAGGACCTAGAGAAATAGACAGACTATCTCAAAGCTTACTATCAGCACGCACAAATTTTTCAGAGTTTAGCAGAGCACTAATCAGCAAAATGCGTCTTTATGACATGTCATTAACAGAAGTCACCCAGCTAATGTCTCAAATTCTAACTGAATCTGAATTCAACAGTTTTGAGCATACTGTGACCTCTAAATTACAACATGCCAGTAAGGATGATTTGAGAGAGGGTGTTTTGAAAGCTCTAAAGAACATTGTTGGACCAAAGATCGACTGGTCAAAAGTAACTTCTTGTGTGCAAAGGAAAGATGAATCTGTAAATGAATTCACTGAGAGATTTTGTCAATCCGCCATAACTTACAGTGGATTAGCTGATAATTCGGACAGTGTGCTAAATGATAAGGGACCCCTAGTCCGCATCTGGTCAGATGGCCTTGCAACTGAATACAGACAAGCTTTGCCATTTCTTAACATCACCTGGTCTTCCACCACTCTCAGAAATAATCTGAACAGTTTAGCTTTGTGGGAAAGAGACTCTCATATCAAAGACAGAGTCAGATTTGAAGCAGCCGCCACTAAGGTCAACACGGAAAAGACATCAAATCACAAATGTCTTAGGAAAAATATCTGTTGTCATTACTGTGGTAAAAAAGGACATTGGATGAGGGAGTGTAGAAAGAATAAAAAGAACTTTAAAGAGATGAACAGGGTAAATCAACTTCTGAACAGTTTGCTAAATGCCCTCAACATACCCCTCCCCTCATCACTAAATCCATTGAGCTGTCCACAAAGATGCTAACCATTTTTTGGCTGTGAGTGCTTATTGTCCCCATTCATTTACAATTAAGATGAAAGACTCTTTGTAAAAAGACACAAAGGAAACTTCTTTCTTTTTATTGGGGAACTCTGCTTAAGTCTACTTACAGCCTTGAATGTGTTTAACACATTTTCCAATCACCACCCATTCAATGTGATGATGTCTGATAGGACTGATATTTATTGAATGATAGTTTGTGTCTCACATTTTAAAGTTTGCCCACCACACTCAGGGACAGAACAGGACACACAAACCAGTGAGGAGCCCAGGGCAGAACTGAAAGCAACAGGCTTCAGGGGCCGCACCCTGTGGTGAAGACTCCCTTTTTCCCCATTTATCCTCACCTCACTGTTTTATAGGTGTCATAACTTTAAGATTAGGAGACAGAAAATACACAACACTATATGATCACCAACTTAACACAACCACTATACGATCACCTGAATAACTAGACCCATGAACTGTATGATCATACAAGTCTATGCATGAATACTGCTGGTCTGCTGTTTCCGTGTTTTCTTGTGTGCAGGTAAACACAAACACTGCATCTTCTCAAGAAACACTCTGAACCAGAGCATCACTACGAAGATCCATGAATGACAGGAAGTCATCAGATCAACTCTGTGCTGGAGAAGAACCACAAAAAACACCTCACAAAAGACTGAACACTATTCACAAGCCATGGACTTTCAGAAGATCTGCAGTTTAACTACATGATTTTTTGTGTCATCATGTAGGATTTGTGACATTACAACTGATTGTCATAAACGTGTGAACAGTTTTGAAATCTACACTTACATCTACGTAGATATTGAAATGACACAGAATAAGTTAAATGTGCCTGTAACTTTTTCCAAGTTACATGACTGGAAGATGGAGGCTTCCGTTATCAAACAGAAGCCATTGAATGGATTTAGGAAGGCTTATAAATTTATATTTTTTTGTGAGAGTTTTTAAATAACTCTCAAAGGGGGAACTGTGGAAATATAAATTTCTATCAACTAATTCCAAATGAACAATAATCTACGTATAACTAAAAAGTTATATTCTTTGGTTTTTAATTATATAATTTCATTAACATCCCAGCTAGGAGGGACATTTAACCTTTATCTCTCTGACTACAGGCTAAGCCAGTGATGCAAATGCTTTAAACGACTCTGTGTTTGTCTTCGGGTGTTGCTTTTATGCTACAGAAACCCTATGTTGATTAACTTGTGTGGTCAGTAGCTGGGCCGTTTTTTAACAGCTATGCCATGCTGACTCCAACTCTTAATTTGCATGCTTTGTTTAGCCAAATCCCCTCCTCCTAAGAACACAATATAGACATGAAATCTTTGTCTTAAATCAGACTTGTGTGAGACTTGTGAGAGACTTGTGAAAGAACTTGCAGACTGCGGACCTCTAGTAGGCTCTTGCAGACACATGGACATCTTAAAGACGCTGTATGACTGCAGATTAACCAACACGTCTCAATAAAGGAATTCTGCTTGTTTCGAGTCTCCTGGACTGGGTTCTCTCTTCTTTTCACTCATTTATTTTTTTACAACACCTGCATTTGGCATCCTTTCTTTAATTTGTGAAATTAGCTGATCGAGTTCGACATTAGTGCAGGTACTGTACAGTCCTCTAACTGTTAAATTGTTCTCTGCCGTTTTCCTACAGAGTGTAGCTTGAGAAACACCCAGCAAATGTGAAATTGTTGTCACAGGCAGTCCAATCTCCAGTAGATACGCAACTTGTTCTATAAACACTATAATCCTTGGACGCCCACATTCACTTTGTCTTTCTATCTGAACGGGACAATTGTGCATGTATGTGATTCTGTATGGCATTATATAACTCAGTTAATTTTTCTGTCACTTCCAGAGACACATGTACATGATGTGCTATAGCATCGAGAAATACGACCTCCTGCCTACATACAAAATCAAGATCGTCAATATCAAGTTGGGATTGCTGATAAGCATGTGTAAGCCGTGCAAGTAATCTCTTCCGAATGTGGTGATGTAGTAATTCTTGAAGGGCAATAAAAAAACACTTATTGATAAAATTAGTAAAAAAAATTACCTACAAAGATGTATAAATAGGTTTGCATAAAAGGGTAATCTGGAAAATGTATTTTTAAGATTACAAATATAATTGCAGTTAAAAAGCTATTTTTAATAATAATTAATTTTAAAATGGGGGCATCACGTTGGCGCAGTGGGTAGCACGATTGTCTCACAGTAAGAAGGTCGCTGGTTCAAACCCCGGTTGGACCAGTTGTGTGGAGTTTGCATGTTCTCCCCGTGTTGGTGTGGGTTTCCGCTGGGTGCTCCGGTTTCCCCCACAGTACAAAGACTTGACGTACAGGTGAATTGGGTAGGCTAAATTGTCCATTGTGTATGAGTGTGAATATGTGTCTCCCAGTGGTGGGTTGCAGCTGGAAGGGCATCCGCTGCGTAAAACATATGCTGGATAAGTTGGCGTTGCATTCCGCTGTGGCGACCCCAGATTAATAAAGGGACTAAGCAGACAAGAAAATGAATGAATGAACTTTAAAATGGGCTCATGTCTTTAATAATAAATATAAAACCCTCCTGTACAATTCTATGCATGTTTACCTCATTTGTCTATTTTTATCAAAATATGCTTGTGTTAACATAAGTAAATATAATTTAAGCCATTACAATATAGGATTTACTGTTCTGTGTTCTCAAATCCATCATGTATTACACATAAACCTTATTCTAAAAATGTATTTACCACTCTATATTAGATAGAATATCCTAATATTTTCTGCCTTAACCACATTACAGAAAAACATTGAACTGTTGCAAAGTGAGCTTAGAGTGAAAACATGTTATTAAAATGTTATCTTTTAGATTTATCATAACTTCACATATATGTTTAAAAAAAGACTCGTCTAATGGAAAGTTAATATCAGTTTTAATTAGCCTATCATGCAGCCTTAAACAGGGACATAGTACTTTCCGTCAATGAACTAAGTCACATTGCTTTCTGTTTGTTAGGTTAAGCCTATATATTGGTGTCACTTACCCAAGCAGCTTGCTGACTTAAATTTGTATTATCCATAGCCAAAAGTGTTTCGAAGCAATCGGTATAGGATCAAACGACATCCAACAATACTACACCAGCCAAGTAATCCAGAGTGCACCATGGACGACGGGGTGAATTTTATTGGTTCGTGATAGAACAGTGCTTATTGGTGTGGTAAACAACAACAATATTGGTATTGGTGCAACTTTACAGTATTACCACAAAGCATAGATTCTTTTTACATTTTCAAAGCAATAATCTAATTTTAGATAACATGGGCATTTAAACATATAAGAATAAATAAGGAGAAAAGCACAACAACAGCCTTTATTAATGCAAATAGTTATCACTGTAAAACAAGTTATTGCCAGAATAATACAACACAGTATGTTTGCATGCTTTTTAATAAAATAAAAAAAATTACAAATAAAGCATATTTCCTACATGTATCGTCATGGACAGAAATGTCCCAATAGGGTAAAGTATTCATAACCTTTCTTCAAAATCTTTTATCAAACATAGACTCAAAAAATGGAAGCATAGGACGACACCATTTTAATTTATACTGAATGTTATAATGTGCTCCTAAGAGACATAGTGTCATAATACCCATATACAGCCATTTTTCCAGCTGATGGGTCGCGATATCCATTTGTGTGACTTTGCTGGCTTTTACAGGTCGTTGGGTTATAAATTATTCTAAAAACTGTAGACGTGGCCTGCAGCCTCTGTAATGCTGAGATTGCCATCTAGTTAAATTGCATTAGTACATTTGCGCATGGATCGGAACTTGCACGTGGATTTGCCGACAAACTGCGTGAAATAAGTCTCATTATCCAAATGAGCGCCACATGATGCACACATTTATTTTAATCGGACTTTTTTAGGCACAAGTGTGGTAATGCAGGATTGTAGATTTCTCAGATCGGTAGGTTGATGTGTGCACATTGCATAGGAACGTTGTGTCTTTTCCGTGTAAAATAGTTTGTGTTTGATTCCTGAAAAGCTTAAAAACCACGAAAAGAAAGTCTCAAAATTCAAACAAAGCTGGCAGCATAGATTCAAACTAAAAGAATTCACACACGCACATCACCTGGGGCCTGTTTCAGAAAGGAGGTTAAGTGAGTATTTTACCCCTAAAATGAGAAAAACTCTTGAGTTTTCAGTTTTAAAATGGCAGGTTTGGTAAACTCGATAAAGCAGGGTAAGTCAAGCCTGTTTCTGAAAGAGAGGTAACCTTTACTCGGAGTCAGTTGCCATGGTAACTTACTCTGTGAACCTAATCTAGTCAGGTGCAAGTTTTATTGTCTAAACTCTGAGTTTCTGTCAGTCTCCACCCCTTTTTTAAAGACGAATCGGTATTTTTTTGCCTTAGTTTTAGTTGTTCATTACCTTCATTTCAGTCACACAAAGAACAATGGCCTGTCCTTTTTTTGGAAGATCCTGTAGATGAGGAGGCTGTATTAATTCGAAGAGAAATACATTTACGTCGAGAAAGGATTTTGAGACCCAGAGTGGATTTTTTGTCTTTCCCACATACATTTTTGTTTGAGCGGTACCGTTTTTTGTTGTCAATCAATTACATATATTCATAATCTAATCCGTCCTTACATCAGTAACATCAACCATCGTGGCCATGCTCTTACATCCGAGCAGATACTATGTGCAGCTTTACATTTCTTTGCTAATGGTAGCTTTCTGTACAATATTGCTGATGCGAAGCATATTAGTACGGCTACTGTATGCAGAGCTGTACGGGAAGTGTGCCTTGCTCTGAAACGCTTTCTGCACATGTTTGTAGTGTTTCCTGGCCACAAACCCCTGGGAGTCATCAAGAAGGATTTTTACAGAATTGCTGGTTTGTAGCATTCAAGCTCAAATGTATTTAATATGAAATTATATATATATATATTAAGGGTGGAGCCGAACCCGAATACGGTATTCGGAAAGGCACGAATAGCGTGTTTTTACGAATACTTATTTCGAACAAATACTTGAAAAATTATTTGTATTCGGGAGCAAGAAAAACACTACATCAAAAAGCTGCGTTTCCTCCTGAGACCACAGTGCGTGAGTGAGAGCGAGAGAGAGAGAGAGAGAGAGAGGGCGGGGCGGAGGTAAAAGGTCTCTGGCACACGCTTCTCCACAGCAGCAGACGGAGAAGGCTCGGCTGAGCAAAAAAAATGCTTCTCTGCATCACTATTTTGTACCTTAATTGGGTTCCAGATGCAGTTTATAAACTTGTAGCGGAGTTTGTTCGGGATTTTCCATTACGCTGCATTTTTGAAGTTTGCAATCGGGTGCTCTGTTTACGCAACGTTAGCTCTGTTAGCGCGGTAATTTTAGACAATAGACTGTTGACAGAGTAACGTTAACGTTTGTTTATAAAGGTTAAAACGATGCTTTTGCTGTTGTGTCGAATAGTATGCACTTATGGGAGTTATATGGTACGTCTAAATAACTGTCTTTTGCAGACAGCAAGATATATGCTATAGGCTAGTTAACCTTAGCATAGCTTCCCGTCACTTTTTATTAACTTGAAACTCCTCAAATACATTTGGGCACCATGAAAAAGAGTGAGACTGCTGCTGAGCCATTTCTTAGTCCTCCACCAGTAAAAAAAAATAAAACTTCATGTTCTTTGTGGAAGCATTTTACAGTCAGTGGTGCTGCAGATAAAACAAAGTGATACTGTATAATGTTTACAAAAGTGAAATCAGCAGAGGCAGAGATATTAAACATCTGTCAACATCTTCTATGCATAATCATTCATTTTCTTTTCGGCTTAGTCCCTTTATTAATCTGGGTTTGCCACGGTGGAATGAACCACCAATTTATCCAGCATATGTTTTACGCAGTGGCTGCCCTTCCAGCTGCTACCCAGCACTAGGAAACATCCATACACTCTCTTTCGCACACATACAATAGGGACAATTTAGCTTACCCAATTCACCTATATTGCATGTGTTTGGACTGTGGGGGAAACCGGAGCACCCGGAGGAAACCCACGCCAACATGGGGAGAACCCAGTCGAGGCTCGAACCAGCAACCTTCTTGCTGTGAGGCGACAGTGGTACTCACTGTGCCACTGCGCAACCTTCTATGTAATGTATTATCACATGCACTAAAAGCATCCTCTCCTGATACTGTCTGTGAACCCCCCACAAGCATCAATCCCCTCAATCAGCACAGCTATGTTCTGCTAAATCCTCCACAAGCACCAAACCATCAACACAGCCACATTCTGCCAGATGACAATAGCAGGGCTGTATCTTTTAGTATTATATAGAATACTTTTGTTCTGCCAGATCTCCCAGGCAGGGTTTTATTTAGATTTATTTAGTTAATTTTAGTTTTTGGAATTCTGTGCATTGGAAAGAAGTTCTTTCAGAAGAAGAACAGTTTTTTAAAATATTATTTGTTTTTATTCTGTCTATTCAGTGTCCTTCAACAAGAACGGTGGTGGTGGGGTTCATAATATTTACAATGGTATTTTATTAGTTGTTGGTTTAACCATGGGTGAGATAATGGCTTCTATGTTATTTTCTTTTCAATGACATTTCTTGTCACATGTTCAAAAACAACAACCAATATTGCATATCTATAATTTATATAATGGGTATAATTAAACAATACTTTCACTATAACGTAAATTAGAAGTGTAATAGAAAAAAATATATATTTTTGCGCCATTTTGAATTTTACTCGAATACAAATACAAATACAAATACTTTTCCCCCTTAACAAATACAAATACAAATACCGGCTGCTCCGCACATCCCTAATATATATATATATATATATATATATATATATATATATATATATATATATATATATATATATATATATATATATATATATTTCAGTTCATAACATTTTGCTGTGACCTCTGAAAGTATTGTATTATTTAAAATTACCTTTTTACCTTTCTAAGATTGCCCAATGTGGTTGGATCCATTGACGGCTCATATATACACATCATTGCACCAACTGAAAATGAGTCAGACTATGTTAACAAAAAAGTCAATCCACACTTTTAATGTGCATGTACATTGAGTTATGCAGTTTAAATTGTTGAAACACCACATAGCAATACTATATCTCATATATCTTATTCTTTCCACTGTGAAGATCATATGTGATGTGATATTATCACTAATGTTGAAGCCAAGTGGCCTGGCTCTGTTCATGACTCACGAATATATTGTGAGTGTACCCTAAGCAACAGACTGCAAAGTGGTAAGTAAATGTATTAACTACACACTTGTGCATTTCAATTCAGTACTAAACCAATGTGTATTTTTTTTTTTTTACTGGGGAGATTGACGGCTTTCTACTGGGGTATAGGGGTTACCCATGCCAGCCTACACTGCTAACCCCTTACCCAGACCCTGAGCAAGGGCCACAGCAGCGCTTCAATGTGGCACACTGCAAAACTAGAGGCAGGGTGGAAATGACTATAGGCCTGTTAAAAGCAAGTTTCCAGTGCCTATGTCACCTCAGGGTCACCCCTGAGAGGGCCTGCGACATCATTGTGGCATGTTTAGTTCTCCATAATATTGCCATTTTTAGAGGGGAACCACATCCTGACCTAAATAAACAAGCTCCAGAGGAAGACCCCATCCACCCTTCAGATTTCCAGGATGGAAGGGTGGTCCGAGACCTTATATGTCATTCATTTTCAAATTAAATCAGCCACCACAAAAATAAAAAAAATAATTAAAGAAATAAATCAACAAGTTACAACAATTTATTTGGTCTTCTTTATTTCCTACAAATTAAAATGCAACTGTTAAATTTCTATATTCTTTTAAAAGTATAATCCACTAAAACACAATATACACCTTACCTGTAGCTTGTGTTTGAGTATCTCGATTTCCAAATCACTCTTTAGGATCTGCCGATCCAAGTATATAATTTCTTGATTACTTTTTTCGATTTGTTTTAGCAGATGCAGCCTATATAACTGCTTTACTGGTAACTGAAAACACAGTAGTTTAGGGTTATGTCATGTTGTACATGACTTCCATTGAATTAAACTCTGGCATTTACTGTACATCACTGAACTGAGTTCATGTGCGCAGAAGAAATAGATGGACCCTCCTCCTCCTCTTCCTGTTGTTCCTCACTCTGGAGGGTGGTGATGGGGAAGACAAGAATATGTTTATACTTAGAGATACTTACATACCTTACTGAACACAAAAATGTGAAGAGTTGATTGTAAAAATTGTTTGATGGCTACAGACAAAACATTACCTCTATAGGCTCTTCTGTATGAGCAGAAATGGTGTCGTCATCCACTACATCCTGAGAAAATGAGCATTTGGTTGAGCACACTTTATACTATTACTTAGCCTACTCAATACATAAGAATTTAGGATATTTACAACTGCCTGGGGATTTGTTAACAAAGTAGGCTCCAAAAGGCAGATATTGGCATCACAATCTATTGAGACCAATGCAAAAGTGAAAGTAAATTAATTAATTAATTTATATATATATATATATATATATATATATATATATATATATATATATATATATATATATATATATATATCTCTGTGTGTGTGTGTGTGTGCGCGCGTGTAGCCCTCTTACATTGTATGTAGGCACTTGTGTCCTGGGGAGTGACGGGCTCTGAAGAACACCCTGTAGGTATTCCCTCAGCCACTGGCCTTCCAGTGTTCAGACTCAGGCCCATCTCCTCAGCATTTGTAAGGGGTGGTGGTGCAGGGCCTCCTCCTGTCTTGCGAGCCTCTGCCTTCTTTCTGTTGGCTGAAGAGACGTCCATTAAAAAAGCACCACATGAATACTGCATTAGACATGTATTGGCATTTACATGATAAATGTCATTTGTTAAAAAAAAATTATGACATGCTCAAACCTTACCTGATTGAATTATGTTTTTATATTTCATTTTCAGCTGCTGCCATGTTCTTTTAATGCCTGCAGGATTGCACCTACATGAAAATTACAAATATTTTATATTTAATACCATAGTTAAGTTTTACCTTTCATATTATAGCAAAAAAAAAAAATTATATATATATATATATATATATATATATATATATATTATAATAAATAATTAGCTTAAATAAACTGACCTTCGACTGGGACATGTGCTGTAAATAGATTAGGGGATTACTACTCTTCTAAAAACTATTTTTAAATACTGCTTACATTCTAAATGTCATATAAACCTATATCACTCGATTCATAAAAAAAGACAGGCACACACTTTTAAATGTCAATTTTAAAAAGTTTATCTTAAACTGATCAACGTTTGTAAAAGTGGGAATGTTAAATTAAACATTTCTACTGAACAGTGAGTTAAAGTTATAGGCCTATGCATTCTTGTTTCGTAAAAAAATTGTTGTAGAAACTATGCAGTAGCCTATTTAATGTAATTTAATGCAATAACATCTGCTTCAAATAAATAGCTGCAAAATTACCCTCGTTTTCAAATAAAACTTCAACATAAAATGCTTAAATATTTAAATACTTTAAATATTTTAAATGTTAACTTACGCATTAACTTGAGCAGCTATGTTTTCCCATGCTAACTGTCTCTGTTTTGCTGATGCAGTGGTGTAGCTTTTTTTTTAATATAAGCTCATACTTCCTATAGGCTTGCATGAGCACATCAAGTTCCGCTGGAGAAAAAAAAATCTCTTTTTTTCAGATCTTTCCATGGTGACTCGTAATATCTGCGCTCCATTGATAATGCCTTTTTATAGTCGCATTGTGCGCGCTTAACTCTGAGTTGGTCTACTCAAAGTTGATTGACCCAACTCAGATCAGCTGTTCTGAAACCGAAAACTCAAAAGAGTTTTTAATCACTCGGTAAATCAACTCAGAGTTCAAGTTTAAACTCTGAATTGATTGAACCTCCTTACTGAAACAGGTCCCTGATCCGCAAATGCAAAACTTTCTTTTCGCACATGTAAATTAAGATGCATGAATGCTAAACATATAATTTGTTTTCACGAACATGTTTATGTTTGCGCAAATCTTAAATTCACAGACTCAGATGGAAAGCCATTCATTTGTGGATGTAAAACTGCAGAAACAACATCAACAGAGCACGTGGATGACGAGTTTGTGTTTGCAAATAATATTGATACTAAATTCATCAAATACATATCCACTAAACACAAGTAGTTTTGCGCACAAACCTGGGAGATTTGAAACCTGCGGCCCCGCCCACTAACACAGAAAAAAAGCCACACACACACACCAGTCAAATGTGAAGTAACGCTGTGCAGATGGATATTATTGAGTCTCTAGGCAAGGCAAGGAAAGTTTATTTTCTACCCAAAGATGAAACCTCAGCATTATAGCCCAGCCTTGAGCAGTTCTTCTGGAAACTACATGCTTACAAAGAAGACTTTACTGGCTGTTTGTTAAAGTAAGGATTAGTAAAGAGTACTGATGGACTATGTCAGATTATGGATCGGTTTCTTCCTCCATTTCACAAGAGTAAGTACATGCGATTAAAGTTGTTACCTCATTTACTCTAGCTTGCAATTGTATTTAGTTTTGATTTGTTACTTGTAACCGTGTGTACTGTATCAGGTTAACTCGCTATATTCTCATTTCGTGTGTAATGCCACGTTGAAATCACAACGCATGCTGCTTTGTTTACGGACCTCTGAGGAGGAGGGTAATGTGTGTCTGTGTGTGTGTGTTTTGTCCTCTGAGGTGGAGCGTAATGTGTGTGTGTTTGTGTGAGCGCATGTGTGTGAAAAGAGCAGGTAGAGTGTGCTAGGAGATCTCCTTGCCAGTTCTTGGAGTTTTTGCTCATAAAAATAGTTAGTCGTCGGTATTTTCAAGTCCATCGTCTGTATTTACATTCACCCACTGGCAGCCAAAATCCATGCCTTACACTATGAAGCGCGTATGCACTGTGACTACTTTTATATTTTGAAATGCTGGACATTTCACTCTGTCTCGTGCTGAAGGCTGACAGTGTCGACGAATTGCAACAGGCTGTCATCGTTCTAATCAGCGCAGATTAGCTTTGCGCTAAGAAAGGGTTTGGGAACAAATGAATCACTGAACGATTCATATGGGAGTCGCTGGAATAATTAGGTGAAAATAAATGCAGATTATAAGACCATGAAAGTGTTTTTAACCTTGCATGGATATTAGACTGTTGTTAGAGACCCTTTCAACCAAAATATGACCCTATTTCATGTATAATAGGGGCTCTTTAAATGATCCCATTGTTGAGCCTTTCCTTTTGAAGTGTGTTTTGCAGGAGCTCTGTCAGAGAACTGGAATTGGACGTTTCTCTCCCTGGTGAATTAATTCCTAGGTGAGAGGAGTGGAAAAAATAATTACTTTAGAAAATAGATAAAAATAGATATTTTACTGTTCCAAGATGTTACCATCCTCCATTCTTTAGTAAGATTGTTTGGACAGAGTTACACCATTGCTCAGATGCAAGCAACTTTGGTTATGATGCATGTTCTTACTTAAGATTCAAGAGTGACAGAGATGAAGTAAATTGTTGTCTGGTAATGACCAAGGCTCAAGTGGCACCTATAAAGATCAAGAATACTCCAAGACTGGAGTTGGCTGCTGCTGTGGTTTCTGTTACACTGTTTTTCTAAAAGCTGAACTGGAAATGAAAATTGATCAAGAGTTCTTTTGGACTAATTCACAAGTTGTCCTTGCATATGTCTATAATGAAGCAAGAAGGTTTCATGTGTTTGTTGCTAATCATGTTCAGTTGATCAAAGAAATCTCAAATACAAGCCAGTGGTATTGTCAACATATCTCAAAATCCTGCTGACCATGCCTCTAGAGGCAACCTCATTTCACAACTGGGATCAACAAACTGGATGACGGGACCTAAATTTTTATGGAAGCAAGTGTGTCCAGTGTGTCCAGCTCCAAACACTTTAGCTGAATTACTTGTGGGAGATCCTGACTTCAAACTTACACAGGTATGGTTGACTAAGGCTGCATTTACACTGCGGATCTTGATGGTCAATTCCAATTTTGTGACTGTATCTGAATTTTTTGATGATCCGCTTACATCATCTTTTAAAACTGACTTGTATCCGATCGTCTGCATTTACACAGCACATGGCAAAAGGGCAATGACCAGGGTGCTGACTCGTATTCATTGTGTATACTGTACACAGCAACGCAACGCACACAGCCCGGAAAAGGAAGTGAGCGAGTACGCAGTGACGTTGCTGAAAATGGCACGAGATTCAACTCAATGCAATGGATGAATCTGAGATGATTGTACAATGTTTTGCTTTCCATACCATATTTAAAGGAAAGCAAAACAATAATTGTACAGCAAAAAAAAAAGAGAAGAGCTGTGGCAGCTTGGGCGAATGTTGCATTTATCATTGCAACAGTACAAAGAGGCGTTTGGATGGAAGATCTCGTGACTGGTGGGATCAAGTGCTTGGAATGTGGGGTCAAGAACAGTGGGTCAGCAAATTTTGTATGAGGCGAGAAACGTTTGATATGATGTGTCAGCGACTATCACTGAGGCTGTCATGAGGACACCAATTTTTTACAGAGCAATACCTGTGCAGAAGAGCGTCGCAGTGTGGTGGCTTGCCACCGTCACTGGTTATCACACACTGGGAAATCTATTGGGCATAAGTGATGCGTCAGTATGCCTTATAGTCCGGGAGTTTTGCCAAGTAGTGCGAGACGAGATGATGCGCGAAAACATCAAGCTTCCAGAAAAGGAGCAACTCCAGTCAATCTTTCAAGGTTTTTAGAATCACTGAAGTTTTCCTTAGTGCGCGGGGGCTATCAGCAGGAGCCACATCCCTGTCATGGCACCACCGGAAAACCACACAGATTATTTTAATCGTAAGGATAGCATTCAATGATACAACAAACCATTGTGGACCACAAATTCTGGTAGGGACAGTTATATTTAATGTTACCTACCTTGTTGTCGTCACTTCCCGACTTATGTAACATTTTACACACTCTCTTTCCTTAGTCGTTGCGTTGTATTCAGTTTATCCCCCGAATAGTTTCACAAACATCAACATCGGCTGGCCAGGAAGTGTACACGACTCCAGGGTTCTTCGGAATTCCATAATTTACGAGAAAGCAGAAAGCAGAGTCCTCTTCCCAAATGTGAGTATTTTTCTTCATCTAAACTGCCTACAAGTGTTAATGTCAAGTTGTATAAATAAACTATCAATTTGAACGCATATTATTAATATTTCAAGGTAGACTGTGCATAAAAAGTAAAATTATGTCTTGACTACCCCTGCTTTTTTGTAATCACATTACTTGTCATTGTGTTGTCATTCAGTTTTAGTTTCTAATTACTTTTTACTCAAATTTG
This sequence comes from Danio rerio, assembly GCF_052040795.2. Taxonomy (NCBI): domain Eukaryota; kingdom Metazoa; phylum Chordata; class Actinopteri; order Cypriniformes; family Danionidae; genus Danio; species Danio rerio. The sequence continues at coordinate 20,992,755 of NC_141026.1, read as the reverse complement.
ATACTTTATTTAGTTTCTATATTTATTTACATAGTCAAGTTTACTTGTAATTTTTTACTCATTTTACTATTGTAAGATCACTGAGGAGATCCAAGGCACCCAGGTTCCAATCATGCTGCTAGGTGATCCAGCATACCCACTTCGGTTCGGGCTTATGAAGGGTTACACAGAGACTGGCAACATGACTGAGGACCATCGCTGCTTTAACAAGGCGCTAAGTGGAGCCAGGATGACTGTAGAATGTGTTTTCGAAAGGTTAAAGGGTCGCTGGAGGTCCTTGGCAAAACGTCTCGGTGTGGACATATCACTGGTTCCCACAATTTTATCAACATGCTGCACACTTCATAACTTATGTGAAAAACCACATCAAGGCCTACAACGAAGATACAACTTTGGCTGAATCTCTTTATGTACCACCTCCAAGGGTAGTTGACTCCCTGTGTAATCCAGAAACTGAGCCGGTACAAATCAGAGAAGCCCTGACCAAACATTTTTCTGAGATACGTTTAAAATGCAACAAAAGAGGTCAACATTCAAATTATGTGTTTAATAACCTGTTTATTTAGCTTGTAATCTAAATTTTTCCCAGTGTTATCAAAATCGTAAATGGCAAAAAAATAAATGAAAAATAAAGTTAAGAACAGAAATAAAACTGGCATTAAATGCACGTGTATACATAACCCCCAGCACCCCCAGTATTTCGAACAAGGTTTTCCAGAGCTGTTGAAGAACTGTACAACTGTTTTAACATTACAGTGACTGAACATTTTACCATATTTACTAGTAATATTGCCAAAGTGCACTTAAAACGAAGTAGCAAGGTAACAAGATCTATAGCTCGAGGCAATAAAGCTCATAAACAAGAACACAGTTCTTACAAAGTAAGAACAAAGACTTACTGAGCTACACTACGATACATGATACTAACTACATAATAAGCAAACAACAAACAAACGTGCACACACACATTCACATATACACACAGAGGCAGTTCAGAGGATGCAATGAGTTGACAACCGTCCCAAATTTATTCTAATACTTCTTACAAGATCTTAGAATAACACCCGAGAAACCACAAAAGCAGAGATATGGCTTATCTTTAACTCAATCTGCACCAGATCAGCAAGAGACAACGTAAGTTTGTTACTTGCGCCCTTTTACTGGAAGTCGAATCTCCCTCAACGGCTGGCCTTGGGGAAACACAGTGCTCCTGATTGGCTGTTGGCTTCGGTGACGTCCTTGGGATTCCCTCGCTCCTGAGTGGGTCGTTCTGGGTTACCTAGGTGACAGACTGCTGAGAGTCGGTTTGCAGAAGTTCGTGCAGTTTCAGTGGTCCAGAAACTTAAGAGGTTAAGGGTCCACGGGAAGTTCGTGGTGACCCAATCGCGTGGCGGCGCTGTGTCTGAGCAGCCGAGAGGGGGCAGATAGCAACAGCAGGTGCGAGCCAGCTAATGCAAAAAGCAAAGTTTCTTTGTTGCAGGGTGTTTTTAAATGACCTGGTTCGGTCCATCGCCATGGCACTGTCTGCCAATGAGCAGCTGCCATGAAGGGTGGGGCCACGCCCTGTAATGACGTAGGAAAGGTCAATAAGAAACAGACTGCATGTAGATTTCACGTGCTAAAACTCTTGCAAGATTAAAACTATCTTACATCAAATGTTACAGGATGAATACTGTTTGTACTACTAGTTTTACATTCACATCAACGTATTGCAAATGTCACTAGCTTTCATTCAATACCAGACATCATACATTTCAGACACATACAGATAATTTTAATCTGCTATAACGGTTAAAACATAACATTGATTAACTTGGTTGGTTGGAATAAACAGCATATAAGGAAAATTATGGCATATTATTCAAAGATACATTTGCCTTAGTTCTAACATTTTAAGAGATTGTCTTTCATTCATATGCATTAATTTTTCTTTATCTCTATGAAATTGTACATCTAGCAAAATGTACCATATTACCAATGCATGACCGCGAGTCATTCAAAAGTCTCGTAAGGCAGTTTCCTCTGAAAATCCTGTAAAGCCCCTTTGTTTAATTTAAGTCATTTACTAATCTCGCTGAAGGGTACCAGAACATCTGCGGCCAAAGTACTGGTCAAAACAGTCAAAATCAACGTGCGCTCTGTTATCCTGATGGTATAAGCCCTCAAGTTAGTTCAATGAATGAGACAATTTGGCGACAAGTTTTTTGGGCCTGATTGATTTGAGTTCCAACAGTTACGTGTATATTTGCAAGTGTTGTGACTGATTTTTTTTTTTTTTTTCAGTTTGTGTTAGAATTTGCAACACGTGTGCTGTCAAATTGATAAAGATCATTTCTTTATTTTCTGGGTTTTTTTTTTGTAATTACATGTGCTTTCCTAAATTGCAGTGCGTAACACTCTCAGTCACCGTACATTACAAAACTAAAGTGAGAAATTAATTAAAAAATAGGGTTGGGGTATTAATCTTCTAATTGTGGGGGAGATGCATTTTTTAACTGTTGCTGTGGAGAATTGACTGACTGTGTGCAAATGCGGCTCTAGTGAGAGAGACCAGGTTAAAGGGTGGTGAAGTTTTGTTGAGGTGACCTATTAGGAGGAAAGGTTTTCGCTCAGCTGCAAAGCATGGGGAACGGAAAGAAAAACCTCAGCATTTCGTGACTGGGTGGTCCTTTAAGGTAATCAAAAATCTCTGTTTTTACATGGTGGACTCTTAATAAGAGTATTATCTTAATCATATTAAAATCAGAGTATTGGTTTCCATGTAAGTGAAGTCAGCGCATTCCTCTGCCTTTCAGCATGCGTTCTCCAATGTTTCATTAAGTTTGACGTGTTTCCCGCTTTAATGCAAGTTTTGTGAAATGTCTGCTTTGCGTTGTTGTGTCCGAATCCTTGTGAAATAGGCTACAGCCATACTTTACAATGCTTAGTTTAAGCAAATTTGGTGAACGTAATCATGCGTGTTGAATCTGAAAAGAATTGCTCCGGCTGCCCTGTCCTGCGTGCTGTTTGTGCACGCTTTGGTGTGAGACAACGCATACCTGTATGCCATTGATGTACCGCTTGATGCTTCTTACGTCCTTGTCGCAGCACCAGTGGCCACAAAAATAAGCACGGAAATGCATACGCTGATTCAGTAATCCTGCTTGTGATCCTGCCTGTTCTCACTCTCAGCTCACATCATTCAAAACAAAAGGTCCACATTGACCCCTGATAATGTAAACAGACTGGACTGTCTTAGCATCTGTCTGAATGTAAAGGAGGACTAAGCAAAATTGTTTCTGCTTTATAATTAATGTTCTTAACTCACAGCAATACAGCTTTTTAATGAGTACAATTGTTTGTATTCAATAATTTATTATTAATATAATTTTACATATTTGCAATGCCTGTAATTTGGCATTTTTTTGCAGTCCACTTAGAATCTAACTTGGAAATCAATTTTTTTTTATTGGCATTGATTCTTTTGAAATTCAAATAGCAATAACATGCCTGTGTTTTTATTTCTTTAATAAATATGGCTGTCAAGCCAGGATCTTGATGGTTTATTGTGGGTATGTTGTTTACATAAATAAATCTGTGTTACTAGTTAAACAAAAATTCTATTAAATAATTATATTATTAATTTATGTAATTGTTGTCTTGTGTTTACAATAAATTTACATTTGAATAGCCAAAATTATAAGTTTCATTCTTTTTAATGTGATTAATCATGATCAAGTTTAAAAAAAAGTGTGATTAATTAGTTAATTTTTTAAATCGATTGACAGCACTAATATATACAAATATATATATATAATATATATATATATATATATATATATATCAATCACTATATATATGTTACATGTCATGTGTAGTTTCCCTAGTAATGCGCAAGTTACACATTTACAAATAACCTAAATAGCCTCAATTATAATATTATTTTCCTTATAATACCTATTTTTCATGCAAATATAGGTGGTTTTTGTAAAACTGAAATTACAGTAGCTAAGTTGGTAGTTGGTGAATGTTTAGCTATCGGAAAGAACATTACCTTGCTTGTCAATGCCTTAATTATTTGCTTCATGCTTACCTTTTACCGTGGTATTATCAGATTCCAGCCCTTCGCAGTCTAAAGATGAACCAATGTCCTCTTCTGTGACACTATCAGGTGGTCGACAGCTAGGCTTATCACCTAATATGGCATCAATTTGATCGTAGAATGGAAATCAGGGCTTGACAACTTTTGGCTTTAGCTTGGAGTGAGAATTTATGCCCAGCCTCTATGCCCACAAGCCACGCCCCCATTTATTTATAAATCTATAAAAAATTATATTATTTTAATAAATACTTTTTATAAAATATTTATTTTAAATAAAAGTATTATTATTATTATTTTTATCCAATTATTATTCTTTTCTAAATAAATTTAATAAAAAAATCTATTCTAAATGTAACTGGAAAACAATGTAAAAACTGAAGTAACATACTAAGATCATTTAAGATTTTTTTGCATAAATATATTAATTTCATTAAAATGAAATTCTATAGACTATTGTATAGAACACAAAAAATATGTTTTATAGAATTGTGTGTTGTGTTTAAGACCTGACTCATGGCTGAGAAATTAGGTTTATTAAGTCTTAACTCCAAATCGCCCCTTGTAATCGTGTGTGAATGAGAGTGTATGGATGTTTCCCAGTGATGGGTTTCAGCTAGAAGGGCATCTGCTGTGTAAAACATATGCTGGATAAGTTGGCGATTCATTTTACTCTGGCGACCCAAGACTAATAAAGACACCGAAAAGATTATTAATTAATGAATGAATGAAGTCTCCCTGACCTCATGCCTTCTTTCTGCTTCATACAAAAAAAAATCTATCAGGAGCCATTAGTCAAAATAAGATTATCACATTGTTTAAACTTTAGACCAGGGGTGTCCAATTTTTTTGGGCCGAGGGCCAGATACAAAAAAATTTTACATACATCACACACACACACACACACACACATGTATGTATGTATAATATATATATATATATATATATATATATATATATATATATATATATATATATGTATATATATATATATATATATATATATATATATATATATATATATATATGTACAGATGTTACTACTTCAATGTGTTCCTTGTGCCGCCATTCATGCCGCGGCGACGGCGGTACTTGATGCGCCAGCAGCATTTGACCGCTGGGTGGCACTTTAACCACAGATATTCAGCTTTGCCTTTTCACAATGCTAAACAGACTGTTCTGTAGGCGTAGCTTACTGTATGTGATGTGATGTGTTCAATTAAAATATCATTTTAATTTAGTTTTTCTGGTAATAGACATGCTCTTACACTATACTATGCTGTAGAAAAGATACATGGTGAGAAGTCAAAAAGCAAATATAAGAATTAAGTTATTAGCCTTCAGTGCCCGATTAAATTGCGTTGGGGTGAAAATAATGTTTGGATTTCTTTGACTATCATGGCAATGTTATAATCTCAAATCTTAAACGTGCGCATATAAAAAACAGCAAAATAATATAGATTATTCTGCCGGTAGAGCACATCACCTCACAGTTGTGAACTTGCGATCACCTCAACTTACATTTAAAATTTGTTTACCTGGTTTATTGTAAACTTTTTAAGTGCAAAGAGGATTCGTTTTGGAAAATAGAATTGAAGAAATGAAAGACAACTAAAGTGAAAGCACAAACATTCAGTACAAATAAGTAGTCTTAAATAAATAAATAAATAAATAAAGCAGTCTTTTAGTCTAAATATAGAGAGATGTAGTTTGTTATTTTGATAGGACTAAGACAAGATATTTTCATTTATGTTTTTAATATACGTTTTTATTTACATTTTCGTTGTTGATTATATTTTACTATCTCATTTTATGTTTCAATTATAGTACATAATAATAAACGAATAATGAAAATAAATAAATAATGAAAATAGGACATAAATTAAGTCTGGCAGGTTTATTTTTAATAATTTAGTATCAGTTCCGTTTTTTTGTTTCAAAACGTCAATGTTCTGCTTTAAAGTATAACTGTTTTGTTTTGTTTTTTTACTTAATGGCTCAGTAAGTTTTGTATTTTAATTTCATATTCAGTCACCTTGCATATGCGTGTGAAATATAATGCCGCATAACCGCGGAAAAAGAAGAAAAGGCTGTCAGTTAAAGCTAATCAAAATTAGCTATATTAAAATACAGCATTTATGTTAATACAGGCAGAGTGTGAACAAACTCAAGGCTAAGATATGCGCTTGTTTTTTTAATGCATTTAAAAATAAATGCTATATAAATAAATGTTTTTTGTTTTTTTTTACTTTTTTTGTATGGTAAAGGACAATGCACATTATGTTATTGATGTAAACTTAGGCTAAAACTTACCATTGATTAACGTGACCTACCTCAAGCAGATCACTTAAAGTGTAATAAAAATAATGTTGCCGCAGGACATAAACGAAGTCCCGCAAGTTTATTTTTAATAATTTAGTTTCAGTACTGTTAACTTTTTTTTTCTCAAAACATCAATAGCACCTTCAATAATCTAAACATTAAAGATAGACCGCAAGATGTGTTGAGTGGCTATATGTGGTGAAGAACGATGGCAAAGCTAAGTGTGATTATTGTAATAAACTAATAAGTTATAAAGCAGAGAGTCCCGACCAACAGGACTGACTTAGCATATGCGGTTGGCTCATTCTTCACGAATATAGAATTAAAATAATGGCGCGTTAGGTTCATTGTGCATCCCGCAGGTGCAACCAACAAGAGTTGTGCATTTTAGTTTAACTTTTTTGAGCGTTATAAGCAGCTCGGTGTTAGTTTTTAATTAAATATATCGAGCCGAAACTAAGCAGCGCATTCTCTCCGCCTCCTCCTTTATAACCAGCGGGACACGCTACTGAAGCAGGAGAGACACTCCGTCGTTCATAATCTTAGCTGATGTGTCGGAGTCGAAAGAATATATCAAAGAGGAATGTTCTTTTTACAGTGCCGATATGTTTAATCTTTTTTCCCCTGTCATTTCTCTTCAGCAAATTATATTTTTAAAGCTGCTTGATTCTTTTAAAACCGAAAGCAGAGCCCGTCAATTGGTGTTTTTTCATAAGATACTCCTTTATTAATGTTTTATTTTATGAGTGTCTTTAATGTGCTTTTTAATAGTTTTATTTTATTCAAAGCAGCGCCTAAAAGCGAATTTATCCTCAAATCGTGGCATGAGAGCGATGTCATGTCGCATATATTGCCTTTTTTTCTGATCTTTTTGCATAAAGGTTTTAATCAAAAGACAGGTAATTTAATTACTTTCGATGTGCTAAAATATTTGTTAAATAAATGTTATTAAAAAAGGCATATGCAATGTGCTCTGACGGGTAAAATCAGATTCTTTCTCTCTTTCAAGTTCAAAGCAAATTTGAATGCCAAAGGATTTTAGATGCATATACAAGACTATATGTAGTATATCAACAAATTAATAAAATAAGTAGCAAATGAGAAATAAATGACAGACAAGTTGATAAAAACAGACATTATCTCTAAAAGTTATCAGAATTGCAAGATTAAAACAGCTGAATATAGGCCTAAAATAAATCTAGAAAGCTTGCGCACTGATATTTATTCTTTTTTTTTTCGAATAACGAACAATTTCAACCGCGGGGAGATACCGACAGCTTGATTTGCAGTATTTTCTAACATGTTAGAAGAGGGCAGCGGACATGGCTGCCGGTGGGGAAGCGGCTGTGCCCTCAGCAGCTGATTGAGACGGAGCTGCATATCAAGTGCACTAAATACTCCGAGACAGGCACGTGCACACACAGGGCTCAACCTGTGCAGTGCACATGCCCTTTTTAGTCTTGGATAGAAAGTGCCCTTCCAAAATGATCAAAAGTGCCCCCGCGACGCGGCACACCCTCGGTCCCGCCCTTCAGTAGGCGCGCAACAACACCGCTCTTGACAACACCACGTCAACACCGCTCTTCAGTACTCGCGCAACAACAACCCCCAACCCCTAAATAGTCTAGGCAACAAATAAATAGTAGTCTAATAATAACAAAAAATGCCCTTTTCATTTTCATACAATAGGCCTATGTGTGGGTTTTGACAATATGTGTTTAATTAAGCTATAAAGATTTGCCTATCAGATGAAATGCATAGTAAAATATGAAATAAATGTCTCTTTTGCTGAATATTTAATTAATCTATATATTTAATATTTTAAAAATCAACTCCTTTTTGCCCAGAGAAAAAGGCGCGCGGCACTAGCGGACATGGGGTGCTTTCCCAAAAAAAGACGTACAGTAACTTGCGGCTGAACTATGCACAGTTTGGGGGAAAAAAGGATATAGTGATGCATGTTTCCCAAAACCCCTAGTTTCTCTGTCGCAGATCCATCATTTGAATCACGTTATAAGTAAAACGCACATAATGATAAAGCACACCATCATCACGAGGGCAATTAAATAAAGACAACCTAAACATATTTTTAATTGTTTATTTATGTAATGTGAGTTTTTATAACTTTGTTCTTTAAATTATTTCAATATAACTTAGGCTATTCTATCGTGATGACACCATAAAAGGCCTTCAATGCACTGATATAGGTAATAGGGATACAATGAAAAGCCGATTTCACTATTGACCCTGTTTTTATTCATTGACGGCTTCCCAACGCCGCATTTCTGTTGCGCGAAAAAAAGCTGCTGCAAATAAGCAAATTTATGACAATACACATTTAATAGTTTCATGAAAGTAGTTGCTGGTGTGCTTCATCTGCGTGATACTGATTTGACATTCTTCCGCTAAACTTGCTCTGTGTTGAGGTGTGAATGGGCTGTGCTCTTTGCTATTGAGGCTAAGGTGTATCAGACATCAAGGTGTAAATGAGCTATAGTTCTCTTTGCAACTTTCAATTTTGAGGTGGGGGAAGTGGGAAGAGGCAATTCAAATGTACCATCTCTAAAAATAAAATGGTCGCTTACGCGGAATTTGTGTTTAAAGATTATTACCTTATTTTTATTTTATTATTATTAATTTATTCATTCATTCTTCATTCATTTTCTTTTCGGTTTAGTCCCTTTATTAGTCTGTGATCGCCACAGCGGAATGAACCGTCAACTTATCCAGCATATGTTTTACGCAGTGGATGGCTTCGGGACGGAGTGAAAGGAAAGGCGGAATTTGCCCCGAGTCTGGGAAAGATGGCTTGCCGTAATTACACTAGTTTTCCTATCGCACACATGCGCCAAACACATAAACAAATAAATAAAAAAGGGAAAGAAAACATCTAGCCTTGAGGTCTTTTTGCTTATAATCGCCCTTATGTTTCCGTTTTAAATGTAAGGCTGTTGCATAAAATAATACAATTTTACAAAGTTACTTTGCTGCGTCCCCCTTGATGTTTCAATAACGCATAATAATCTACACACCATATTAAAGACACAGCAGACGTAAAGGTTGTGTGTGAGAGCCCGAGCAAAAAAGGATCAGAAATTGATCACGCACGCACAGGAAAAAAGGCAATTATGCAACACATGACATGCATCGCTCTCAATTGACGGGCTCTGCTTTCTGTTTTAACATAATCAAGCAGCTTAAAAAATAATTTGATGAAGAGAAATGACAGGAAAAAAAGTAATAAAAAAATTAAAAGATTAAACATATCAGGACTGTTAAAAGAACATTCCTCTTTAATATATTCTTTCGACTCAGATACATCAGCTAAGATTATGAATGACGGAGTAGGCTATCTCTCCTGCTTGCCTCAGCAGCGTGTGTCCAGCTGGTTATGAACGAGGAGGCAGAGAGAATGCGCTGTTTAGTTTCGGTTTGATATAAAAACTAACACCGAACTGCTTATAACGCTCAAAAAGTTAAACTAAAATGCACAACCCTTGTTGGTTGCACACGCAAGTTGTGTTATTTATATTTGTGGCTGTGAAGTTTATTACTATATATATATATATATATATATATATATATATATATATATATATATATATATATATATATATATATATATAGCCTATATATATATATATAGCCTATATATATATATATATATATATATATATATATATATATATATATAGCCTATATATATATATATATATATATATATATATATATATATATATATATATATATATATATATATATATATTGAGATACTGAGCCATTACAAGTAAAAAAACAACAACAAAAAACTAAAATTTTACTTTAAAGAAGAACAGACGTTTTGAGAAAAAAACTGAACAGAACTGGAACTAAATTATTAAAACTAAACTTGCAGGACTTCGTTTATGTCCTGCGGCAACTTTATTTTTATAACACTTTTTTTTTTTGCCCCGAGTCTGGGAAAGATGGCTTGCCGTCATTACACAGATCGCACACGAGTTACATGCGTCAAACACATAAATAAATAAATAAATAAATAAATAAATAAATAAATAAGGGAAAGAAAACATCTAACCTTATAGGCTGAGGTCTTTTTGCTTATAATCGCCCTTATGTTTCCGTTTTAAAGGCTGTTGCATAATACAATTTTGATTTATAAGTGACTTTGTTGCGTCCCCTTGATGTTTCAATAACGCATAATAATCTATACACCATATTAAAGACAACAGAAAGACATAAATCTTTACAAATTACCTGTCCCCTTTTGTAGACTCAAAACAAGTGTCAAATCTTGAAAAAATTGCCTGAGCCATATTAAAATATAATTTAAAGAATTATTATCGGATAAAACCGCATTAAATAAATAAACCAATATAAAACAAGCAAAAGCAAGCTATAACAGTTTAGGTATAGGTCTATGTAGCCTACATAAATGAAACCGTTAAAGTCAAATTAAACTTTCATTTTACAAGATATTTTTTTTTAAAGATTTTAGATATTTTCTAAAAACAATAAACACCAGAGAAAGTTTAAATAATTATATAGTGGTTACGATGATAATAATTAAATCGTTCAAACAGAGCATTTTTTGGGGAGAGTGAAAGCAGAATGCGACCTTTTGATGAATTAGCTCTAACCTTTGACAGTTTTTTTTTCTTTCCGCGGTTATGCGCGCATTATATTTCAAATGCATATGCAAGGTGACTGAAATTGAAATTAAAATACAAAACATACTGGGCCATTAAGTAAAAAAACAAAAAAAATAACTGAAAACTATTAAAAATAAACCTGCGAGATATGTTCTGCGGCAAAATTATTTTATGAAGCAGTATTCAACTTAAGCTCTTTAGACCATGCGCCTGACCGTTTCTTAGTGTTTCACCACATGTCCTTAAATACATAAGGCCTATTTTTATTATTTTTCATTATTCGTTTATTATTATGTACAATAATTGTGACATAAAATTAAATAGTAAAATATAATCAACAACGAAAATGTAAATAAAAAGGTAAATTAAAACATAAATGAAAAGGTCTTGTGTTAGTCCTACCAAAATAACAAACACTGAAAATCTCTTTACATTTAGGCTAAAAGACTGCTTTAATTTTTTAATTTAGGCATACTTAGAATATTTGTACTGAATGTTTGTGCTTTCATATTAGTTGTCTTTAACTTCTTCAATTCTATTTTTCAAAAAGAATCCTCTTTGCACTTAAAAAGTTTAGAATAACAATAATTAGTGTTAACAAATTTTAAATGATTAATAAAGGAATTATAATGCTTTGACTTATTGTTTAATCTCATTTACAAGCACAATAGCATATTTAAGGCTGCTGTGTGGGCTATTTCTGTCGGTTCGCATCCCGTCCCTTTGCGCCCCCTGGCGGCTCATTCACAAACTGCGGTCATACACTATAAACAAAGCAGCTCCTATTTCAAACGGCGGCGGTATATGACGCGGCGGTAATAGTCACTTTGAACTCTCACCTACTGTATGTATGTATGTATGTATGTATGTGTGTGTTTGTGTGTGTAGTTTTATGGAATGTAACAGAAATTAGCTCATTTTATGAATATTAATAATCAACAATAACGGTTTTTTCTTAATTATTAATATTCCGGCTTAAGCTTCAGTCAATTTGGTCGAACAAACATATGATTGTATATAATCCTGCCCGCTTGACCGAGCGGACTCTCAGATTATGAATATTAATTATCAACAATAACAAATTATTATTAATCATTAATATTCCGGATCAATTTATTGTTAATTTGACCAAATAAACAAGCAGAGCTCTTCCGAGCGGCCACGGCAATAGTCTATTCATTTAGAAAAAGGGAATTTAATTGCTACTTCTTGTGAAGTAGATTAATCATTCAAAAGTTTTAAACAACTTATAATAGCAAGGCAGGGGAATCTGTATTTCAGTGACATTTTCTCGTGAGGCAAACAATACAATTCATTTGATTATAATGGAATTTATTGACTAGTCAGACGTAACGAACAAACAAACGCACAAACATACATTAAACACAAAACAAAGGTAAACCACGTGGAGATATCGGGTCTATAGAACGTGTAAAAGCAAAGAGAAATAGTAAAGCTAGAAAATATAGATTTCAGATTAAAGAGTGACAACTTTCAGTTCCACCCGCATCATTAAGGACCACCAAGGTTATAAAAAACACCTTTTTGATAAAAGGGGCACAGCTTAATCGCATAACTAAAATCACCTGGTTTTTCATGTCTGGAGGTCTCTTTTATGCGTCTCTCTTCCGTCGTGATGAAAACTACTCTTGATGTCCTTTGATGCGTGGAGTTTGTAATGCAGTTCGGACGAACACGATCGCAAACTTTAAACTGAATTTACTTTGCCGGAAAATAAAGAAAACGTGGCGGGAAAGTCCATGCGGCTGTGAAGAGCCGTGTGGCCCTTAAAGGGACCACCGTCGATGATGTTCCTTTTAGGGACGTTCTCTTTCTGCCCAGATGTTTGGGAGGGCAGAATGAGTTATACCTGCGGGTCACGTGACGACCCGTACAGCATTCTGACCAATGATTTCAGGGGAAAGTTTGCGCGCGAACCTTCCTTTGTCTCTGGGCTGCTCGTATGCAAATTTGAGCGTCCGCCTAAAGCATGCGGACAGGCATTTAATACAGGGCTTTAAAGAATAAAGCAATGCGAGTTATGGTCTCGGTCTATGCATCATGTGTTGTAAAATGTCAGCAGAAACCCATCGGTACCAAACATGGGGGGGTTGAGAGTACATCAACATAATTTTTCATATCCTTACAATATTTCTGCTTTACAAAGGCCTAAATGGAACATGCATACAGGTTATAAGAGATGTTACACAGGTAAGAAAAGTCAGAAATGAGATACAAAGTTTACAAAACATAACACATTGGTTTTGTGCTGGTTCTGGATTTGATGAGTTCATTTTCTTTCTTATCTTATCTGTCATGTTCTTTTGAAGTAGGCAGAGAGTGGTTCTGTGAAGTCTCCCAGACTTGTTAACATGTCACCACGGATTACTAAGCCAGACTTTTCGTCGCCAAGTGATTTTATTGTCCTGGCGATTCACCCAGATTGTTTTCTGGAATGTTAAATGGAATGTTTATCTCCAGAATGCAGGTTACAATATGTTACATTTCTTTAAATACAGATTTATTTCCATAACAACCCTGCATTTTTGTTTGCACTCCCTCTTCTCCCAAAAGGTTTAAAAGACATAAAACCTCTGAGCAGCTCCACTGAAATTAGCTTTCATTCTTCATTGCGGCATGCGATGATACAGTATTCCGCAAATGCATACAGACTCCTGGATGCCCACAAATGAATAAATGACAATCTCCTGGAAATTGCGCTTCTCCCGCCTGGTCCTTAAATATGTTGCACACCCCTCTCTCCACCGCATCCCTCCTAGCTCTTCAGGTTTGTTGCACGCAACTTACCCCCACTACTCTTCAGGTACGTCTCGTACGCACAGATTTCAGATTTGTCACTCACTCACCCCCCTTTAGACACCCACTCTTCTACCACCTACAGCAAAACAACTCTGTATCCCCCGGCAATGACTTTTCTTAACTTGGGAAGTCTGCAGTGTGGCGCCTAGTGTTGACGTCGCTCTTTCAGTAGCATACAACTCACATTGAGACCTGATTGAGACATAAAATCCGATATACCTGCTTACATTGCAGAAACGAAATTTCCACATATGAACAAGTCCTGAATCTGATTTGAGTCATTCGTAATCCGTGTGATTTGTTCCTGCTTACACGTACATGGGCCATATCCGATTTGTGCCACATGAGAGAAAAAAATCTAAATTGGGTCACTTGAACAGTGCAGTGTAAAAGCGGCCTAAAGGTAATAGTACTGCTGACTTCCTTAATCGATTTGGTCACTTCTGTTCCCTGAGAACTTTAAAGGTGCAGTAGGTGATCTGCCAAAATGCTAACCGATTAACATATTATCTTTGGACGGCGGGGAGGGACTGTGATTCAAAGCCACACCCACTGATATTGCGAGCGCGCGGACCGCGTCACAACAGCAGACAGACAACCCACTAGTTCGTGTCATTCGCCAGTTAGTTAGTGCCAGCGCCGTGCAGGAATTACATGAAATACTTTGCCACACTTACATGCTATTTCAAAGCAAATATTCAGAGTAACGTTAGCGGTAAACAGTATAGGAAGGGTGTCATTGTTTTAAAAAAATTACCCAATGTGAAAATAAAAGCAACTTCAGCTCAATAAAGCAGGTTAGGCGGAATAGCGCTATTTACTGGTGTTTTGTCGTTAAACTAAATATAAATATACATTATAGATGCTGTAAAAGGACCTTATGAAACTGAAAATAATCACATAAATCTTTCACTGGGAGATTTCAGTGGCTGAACAACACGTCTGTGCATAGAAGTCATTCATAACAGAACACAATCTAACATAAGCTTAGCCTGACTAAAATAGTTTTAAAACAGAACATTACCTGTCTAACAGTAATACTTCACCCATGGTCTCGTCCTTTGTCCAGCGTGCGAAAGTAACTCCAATACTGATTCAGGATTTTCAAAAGTTTCAATGCAGCATTTGATTTCTCCCAGTCCGTCTTGTGACCGCGTGGTCGCTTTAAGGGCGAATTATACCCGCGCCTGGCTTTACAGTAATCGGCCTGAGCTCGGCTGTCCTTTGGCGCCTCCGGCTCCAACTCGGCATCTGCGAGCGGCCCGCAGCTTGCTCGCACACATGCGTTTGTGATGCAGACAGGCACGCGCTTATAGTGGATCTGCGTGAACAGATGCGCAGAAGTCGGAATCTACATTTGTTGACAGAGAGTCTGACCTGCCTATCGGAATTAGGGGGGATGACGGTCCGACTCTATTTAATTGGATGAACATTTTTTAGTTTTATGCTTTACCCTGAATATAAGAATACATATAAACAAATTTAGATCATTTACTGTAATCATTACTATTGGACTGTGAAGAGACTTTCAACCAGCACAACAAAAAATGTTTCTGAAGACAATCACCTACTGCACCTTTAACTAATGACAACCAATTAAATTCTTATTTTATCTAGTAATTTTTTTGTTTAAAGATAATTTGAGAAAATATCCACGGTACGACAGCAACAAAATAATAAAAATATTTAGTGTGGATGGTCAAAACAAAACAATATTATTTATAAATTAATGAAACATATTATCTAGGGGAAAATGGTGTAAAATGCGCTTATTTTCGAGATGGGATGCTAGTAAAAGTTAGTAAAAACTCCTGATCCAAACTCCAATCCAGGTGGTGGCGGTAATGCTCCAAAAAGCTGGTTGCCAACCGCCACGAAGATCACAAGAAGAAAAAGAAGTTTCGTTGTTCAAAACATTGGATGGTCAGATCTTGGGGCGAGACTCTCGAGGCGGTTGGTGAGACGAGCTGGATTGTGACTGGTGCGCTAATGGCGGAAGGTAGTGTGGATTCCGGAAGTGATTCGATAATGGAGGAGGAGAGGGTAGACGGAGATAGTGGAGGTAATGCTAGTAATGAATGGAACGTTGTAGAAAATCGTAAAAGAAAGAAAAGTTGGGCACAAATATCTGAATCGAACAGCGAAAAGGGAAGTCACCAGGCGAGAAGGAGAAGAGAAGAGTATAAGGTAATGCTGAAGTTTGCTAGCGACTCTGTGAATACCATCAACCCTTTGAAGCTTACAAAAACTCTTAAAGAAATGTTAGGAACGATCGAGAGTGTTAAGACCTTGAGAGACGGGAAAATGATTCTATACTGTAAAGATCATAAGCAACAGAAGATGGCCTTGGCTATGAAGACATTATTAGGGCATAAAGTAATATGTTCTATCCCAGAAGAAAAAAAATGGTTTAGAGGAGTAATAACAGGAATCCCTACTGATGTTACAGTTGAGAAAATCAAACGAAATATCACTGGGGCAGCAGTAAAAGAAGTCAAATGGCTAAAATGCGTTAGAAATAATGAAAAAGTAGACAGTCTGTCTGTAATGATTCATTTTGATGAAAACAAACTACCGGAGAGGGTGTACTTAAGATATTTGAGCTACAATGTTAGGCTATATGTCCCCCCGCCAATACGCTGTTACAAATGCCAAAAGTTCGGACACGTAGCGGCAGTTTGTAGAGGGAAACAGAGATGTGCGAGATGTGGGGGAGACCATGAGTATGGTAAATGTGGGCAGGAAGTAAAGCCAAGGTGTTGTAATTGTGGTGGGGAACACAGTGCGGGCTATGGAGGATGTCAAGTTAGGAAAAATGCAGTACAAGTCCAAAATGTCCGAATGTCTGAGGGAATTTCGTATGCTGAAGCTCTAGAGAAAGTTAAACAGACATCAAGAGAACCAGAAACCAGAGTAACAGAATCTCAACAAAAAGCAACGATGAAAGAACAAAATAAAGATAATGAAGTATGTATTGACAAAGTATCGTTCGTCACATTTATAGCAGAAGTAGTTAATTGCTCTGCGCAGACGGAGAGCAGGACCGAGAGAATTAAAATTATTATCAGAGTTGCTTTAAAGTATTTGGAATTAGAGGGTGTTACAGTAGATATGATAAACGATAGACTCAAGATATATTCAGGAACTAGTCAGACAGTATATAGTCAACCATGTGGAAGTATATAATGGTATTAACAATACTGCAGTGGAATGCAAGAAGCCTAATTGCAAATGGACAAGAATTTAAAAAATTCATAGTAGATCATGAAAATAGCCCTGACATTATATGTGTTCAGGAAACTTGGCTTAAGTCACATTTAGATTTTGTAATTAATGGATACACTTCGGTAAGAAAAGATAGAGACAAGTCTAATGGTGGTGGGGTAGCTACATTTATTAAACAGAGTATTGGGTATAGGGCAGTTGAGATCACTGGGCAACAAGAAGCTGTGGCAGTTGAAATATGCGATGGAACACAGAAAGTTTGAATAATAAACTATTATAATCCATGTGATAAATTAAGTAAGGACAATCTAGAACATATCCAAGGGAATGGAAATCATAAAATCGTGTGGTGCGGGGATTTTAATGCTCACAACACTTTATGGGGGAGTAAAAAAACAGATTACAATGGACTAATTATAGAAGATATGCTGGATTGGGGAGGATTAGTATGTATCAATGATGGAGGTTACACAATAGTAGAGTTAATAAAAGGAAAATACTCAAATTTAGATTTAACACTAGTTTCTGAAAGCCTAGCTGGAAGATGCGATTGGAAAGTATTAAAGCAAAACACAATTGGTAGTGATTATTATCCAATTCTAAGTTCAATTGGAATACAGATAATTCGAACTGTGGTAGAAAGAATGCCAAGGTGGAAATTTAGAACAGCCGACTGGGAAAATTTTAAGGAATTGTGTAATAATAGATTGTCTGAAATAGATAGATGTGAGGATGATGTGGAAGTTATTAATTCTAAACTTTGTGAAGTTCTTAAGAGCACTGTGGAAGAAGAAATAGGAAGAAAGAAAGCTAATGGTAAGAAGAAAGCAGTTCCTTGGTGGAATGAAGAGTGCAGCGAAGTAGTAAGTAAAAGGAATAAAGCATTAAAAAAAGTTAGAAAAACATTAAATTATAATGACTTTATAAATTATAAAAGAGCTCAGGCAATAGTGAGGAAAATAATTAGAAGGGCAAAAAAGAATTATTGGAGAGAGTACTGTGACAGTATTGGGGAGGATGTCAATGTATCTGACATATGGGTTATGATAAGGAAAACGGCAGGAAAACAAAGAAATAATAATATTCCTACATTGACAGAAAATAACAGATTAGTAATTTCTGATATGGAGAAAGCTGAAGTTCTAGCAAAAAAATTTGCCAGAATTCATAGTAACACTAACCTATCTGAAGAAATTAGAAGAAATAGGGAACAGATCTTGATCAGGAATCCGTGGTTGTTGGAAAACAAAGGGCCATCTGAAAGTTCATTAGATAGGGAATTTACATTATTTGAGTTAAAAAAAGCATTGGCAGAAGGTAAGAAAACCTCCCCTGGAAAAGATGAAATTTGTAATGAAATGATTAAGCATTTATCAGATAATTCATTATGTATAATACTAAAATTATTTAATAAAGTATGGGAGTCAGGGATTTTACCAGCAGAGTGGAAACACGGTGTCATAATACCAATTGCAAAACCAGGTAAGGATCATTTACAACCAAATAACTACAGACCCATAGCATTAACTTCTAATATTTGTAAATTAATGGAACGCATGGTATTGAGCAGACTGGTTCATGCTATCGAGAAGGAAAACTTTTTTGCCGCATATCAAAGTGGTTTCAGGAAGGAACGTAATACAATGGATTCAGTGATTTGTTTGGAATCAGAAATAAGAAAGGCACAAGTAAATAAGGAAGTGTTGGTGGGAGTATTTTTCGATATTGAAAAAGCATATGACATGATGTGGAGAGAAGGACTTTTAATTAAATTAGAAAAAATGGAAATTAATGGGAAAATGTATAATTGGATCAAGAACTTTTTGTTAAAAAGAACAATACAAGTTAGAGTGGGTTCTGCATTCTCCCAAATATATAATGTAAGGTAGAGAACGGAACACCACAAGGGAGTGTTAGTAGCCCTATTCTATTTAATATCATGATAAATGACATCTTTTCAAAAATGGAGTTGGGGATCGGGAGATCTTTATATGCAGATGATGGTGCGCTATGGAAGAGGGGAAGAAATGTAGTTCATGTTGAAAGGTGTTTGTAGAATGCAGTTACATTACAGTTACAGTACAAGATTGGGCAGATGAGTGGGGGTTTAGATTTTCTACTGATAAAACTCAGGTTGTTTTTCAAAACAGAAAGTTAATCCAAATATAAATATTAATATATACAGACAGAAAATAGAACAGGTATCAGTAATTAGATATTTAGGAATGTGGATGGATGTAAAACTGAATTTAAATATGCATATTTAAAAAATAATAGATAAATGTAAAAAAGGAATTAATGTAATGAGGTGTTTGGCAGGAGCTGAGTGGGGTGCATGTCGTTTCTCGCTTAAAAGTATCTATAATGCACTGGTAAGATCTACTATAGATTATGGATGCATAGTATATAGTTCCGCAGCTAAAACTCAGTTGTTGAAAATAGATGCGATTCAATCTCAGGCACTAAGAATATGCTGTGGAGCATTAAAAACTACACCCATTATAACATTACAAGTAGAGATGGGGGAAATGCCTTTAAAAGTTAGAAGAATTAAGTTAAAAATTAGATATTGGGTTAGCATTAAAAGCCAAGAAGAGAGGCACCCAGTAAAGACAGTACTAAAGGAATGTTGGGAATATGGACATAAAAAGATAGATAGTTTTGGTTGGACAGTAAATGAGGAGGCTCAAAATATGGGCATAAGAGACATCAATTTAGCCCCTACTGTGCCAACCTCTGCGATTCCGCCTTGGCTTTTCCATATGCCAGTAGTCGATTTATTACTACATGAGGAAAAACACAAAAATAATATGTTAAATAAAAAAGAAATACAACAATACATAAATCATGCATATTTAAATTATTTACAGATATATACAGATGGGTCAAAAGATCCTAAAGATGAAAAAACGGCAGTAGCAGTTTACATCCCAAAATTCAATATTAAAATATCAAAAAGAATATTGGACCGACTTTCTGTGTACACTACAGAAATAGTAGCTATACTTCTTGCTCTTCAGTGGATAGAAGAAGTGAAACCATTAAGATCAGTAATATGCTCAGACTCTCTGTCAGTACTAAACAACTTAATTACTGGAACATCTAAGGCAAGACAGGACATAATGAATGAGATAATGCAAAATTTATTTAGAATCAGACAGGGTGGACTTTTTGTAAGCTTCTTGTGGATTCCTGGTCATATGGGAGTAGTAGGTAATGAAGAGGCAGACCAACTTGCAAAGGAAGCATGACAACATAATCAAATAGAAATAAAAATAAAAATAAGTAAGTCAGAGGTAAAAAAAACAAAATTGCAAAAGAAACAGGTAGAATGTGGCAAAGGGAGTGGGATAATGGAGAAAAAGGCAGACATATGCATAATATTCAAGGATGTGTGGGTGGTACTAGAAATAAGTTTGGTAATAGAAGGAATGATGTGGTAATAACTAGGTTGCGTGTTGGTCATTGTTTGCTAAACCAGTAGGGATGTAACGGTATCAGAATTTCACGGTATGGTAATACCTCGGTATGAATGTCACGGTACGGTATTTATTGAATCATTTACAGGAAAAACAAAACTTATGAAAATACTCCAAAAAAGTGCCAAAAGTGTCAATGACATACAAATTAGCCATCTATCTGTAAGCTTTGAAACAGGAACTTCAATTTTAATAACAAAAAAATATTAAACCATGTAAAAAAAATAAAGTTTCAATTTAGTATTGTTGAAAACTCATCACATTCAACATTTAATCACTCACTCACTTAGATAGAGATGGGTTTAAAGGAAAGTTATCATATAAATATAATCTAGTAAAAGCTGGTATCTCTGGGCATTTACAATGTCCCCTGCAACAGAAAAAAACCCTCTCATTTGGGACTGAGGTTTCTGGGACAGAGAGATATGACTTGGCCCAGGTTGACAGCAGTGGGTAACGTTGTGCATAGTCTTTCCCCCACTTGAGAGGACAAACCATGAGTAAGATAGAGGTCTCATGTCTGCATCAATCTGAACAGTGTGCTGACAACACCGCTATTCAGTATGCGCGCGACAACACAGCTGATAAGAACTCGCGTGACAACACCGCTATTCAGTACGCGCGCGGCGACAACACCCGCTTTAGAGTTTTCCAGCTCTTTTTCATCCCCGCTTCTAGCAGCACACTCCATTTCCGCATTACTGGATCTGTAGCGACAACAGACCGCAAGGGATGATGGTCAAGCATGGGCTGATGGGAATTGTAGTTTTCGCTACCTCCCGTTCGCTTCATTCGCCTGAGCAAATTTTCTCAGAAGACCTATAGTTTTACCGAGTCATGCG
Source organism: Danio rerio (assembly GCF_052040795.2). Taxonomy (NCBI): domain Eukaryota; kingdom Metazoa; phylum Chordata; class Actinopteri; order Cypriniformes; family Danionidae; genus Danio; species Danio rerio. Next base: position 20,971,340 of record NC_141026.1, on the reverse strand, counting down.
TACCCGCCTCCTATTTCGTATGATGAAAACGGAGAAATATTAGAAGACCTATTAGAAGAAAAGAATTTGGTTTGTATAAATGATGGTAGCGGAACTAGATTAGATCTATATAGAGGAAAACTATCAGCATTACATTTAACTATTGTATCAAAGAATTTAGGAGATATATGTAATTGGGAAGTATGGGAAGAATCAACATTAGGTAGTGATCATTTTCCAGTGATTAGTAAGTTAGCATGGAAAGGGGAGGAAGAGCAAAGAGGAAGAATAGAGAAATGGATATTCAGTAAAGCACAATGGGTTAAATATATGTATTTATGTAGTGTGAGAAGCGAAGAAATTGATTTAAATGATGAAATAGAAGAAATAGATAGAAAGATCAGAGAAGTTATAACAACAGTTGCTGAGCAAACAATTCCTAAAAATGAAAGTAATGAAGAAGAGAGCAGTTCCATGGTGGACAGATGGTTGTAATAAGGCTGTTAGGGAGAGAAACAAAATGTTCAAGATTTTAAGAAAAACGCACAATATTCAAAATTTAATAAAGTATAAAAAAGCACAAGCTTTAGTGAAAAAGACTATTAAGGAGGCAATGAAGCAAAGTTGGAGAGATTATTGTAGTAAAATAGGAAGAACAGTTCCGATTGGAGAAGTGTGGGGTATGATAAAGAGTATGCAAGGAATTAAAAAACAATGGCAATATCCAGTGTTAAAAACAGGGGAGGAATTAGCGAGTACAGAAGAGGGAAAAGCAGAAATGATTGCAAGAGAAATTGTTAAAGCATATAGTTCAAATAATTTGACAGAAAAGGGACTGAGAAGTAGAGAAAGAACAAAAGTAAAATATCCAGGCGTAAGTGATAAAAAAGAGAAAACAGATCGTTCAATGGATGCTCCGTTTACTTTAGGAGAACTGAAGAGGGCATTAGAAACATTTCAGGCAACAGCACCAGGTAAAGATAATATATGCTATGAGATGGGAAAAACATTTAGATGTATTAGCTATGGGTAAGTTGCTAGGATTGTATAATAAGGTATGGGAGGAAGGAAAAATTCCTATGAGCTGGAAAGAGGCTATTATTATTCCTATTAGAAAACCAGGAAAGGACGCTACAAATCCAAGTAATTATAGACCAATAGCACTTACTTCTCACATTGGAAAAATTATGGAAAGAATGATAACAGAAAGACTAAACCATTATGTAGAAGGCAGAGGTTTTATATCAATGTATCAAAGTGGATTCAGAAGAGGAAGAAGTACTATGGATCCTATAGTTTATTTAGAAACAGAAATTAGAAAAGCTCAGGTAAACAAAGAGGTAGTATCGGCAGTATTAATTGATATAGAGAAGGCATATGATATGGTATGGAAAGAAGGAGTATTGATTAAATTAAACAAATTAGGAATTACAGGAAGAATATTTAACTGGATAAAAGACTTTTTATTTGGAAGAATTATTCAAGTTAGAATAGGTAAAGCATTATCAAAAAGATATGTGGTAGAGAATGGAACCCCACAAGGGAGTGTAATAAGCCCAATTCTCTTACAATAATGATAAATGACATATTTTCCAATATTCAAAGTGATATCGGACGGTCACTGTTTGCAGATGACGGAGCTCTGTGGAAGAGAGGAAGGAATGTTAAACATGTTAAACAAAAGATACAAGAAGCTGTAAAGTTAGTGGAGGAATGGTCATATTCATGGGGTTTCAAGTTATCAGTTCAAAAGACAAAAACTGTATTATTTACTAGGAAAAAAATCTGCGACATAGAAATTAATATGTATGGACAGAAACTGGAGCAGGTAAAGTCAATTAAATTTTTGGGAATGTGGCTTGATACAAAATTATCTTGGAATGAACATATTAACAAGCTAGTTAACAAATGCAAAAAAGTATTAAATATAATGAGATGTCAGTCTGGAACTGAATGGGGAGCGAGTAGAAATGCGTTAAGAAACATATATGTAGCATTGGTTCGATCAGTATTAGACTATGGGTGTTTCATATATGGAAGAGCTTCTAAGTCTAATCTGCAAAAAATAGAAGTTATACAAGCCCAGGCATTAAGAATATGTTGTGGAGCTTATAAAACTACTCCAATCTCAGCACTTCATGTAGAAATGGGAGAAATACCACTGGAGCTAAGAAGGAAACAAATAATGATGAATTATTGGATAAATCTACAAGGGCAGGAAATAAATAGTAATCCAGCAAAAAGAGTTCTTATTTCAAGATGGGAATATGAAAAAAACAAAACTCTCTTTTTTGGAAGGGATAGCATGGAAGTAGCTAAAGAGATGGAATTAATTGATAAAGGCTTTAACAAAACAGTACCAATAGCAACAACACCACCATGGTTATATCCTTTAGGATTAGTTGATTTTGAATTACTAAGCAATAGCCAGGACTATAGAAACATCGCTAATATGTCTGGAATAATTGAAGATAAAATTATGACAAAATATAAGGAATATACTGAAGTATACACAGATGGGTCAGTAAATTTGGATTTGGGCAGAACAGGGTTTAGTGTATTTGTACCAAAATTAGACATATCAATTAAGAAAAGAACAACAAATTACCTAACAATATATACAGTAGAACTGATGGCTATAATTGCTGCGCTTTATTGGATAGAGGAAAGTGGATTAAAGAAAGTAGTTATATGTTCAGATTCCTATTCAGCATTAAGTTCAATCAAGTCAATGACATCAAAGAACAGACAGGATTGCATATATGAAATATATGAAATTTTATTTAGACTTCAGAGAGCAAATATTAGAATAGTATTTATGTGGATTCCAGCACATATAGGAATTAAAGGTATTGAAACAGATTTTTTAGCTAAAGAAGCATGCAAACTAGACAAAATTATGAATATCTTGTTAAGTAAAACAGAAGCAAAAGTTATAGTGAAGAAGGATATATTAAAACAGTGGCAGTATAATTGGGATAGGGATATAACGGGTAGATATTACTATAGATTACAAGAGAAAGTAGGAAATTGGAGGAAAGGTAAAGGAAATAATAAAATAGAAGGAATAATAACACGGTTAAAAATGGGACACACAGGCTTAAATAAAACATTACATTGGTAACAATTTAGAATAACTATCCGTTATAGCTAGTTTATAAATCATTAATAAACTGTTAGTTAACGGGTTATAAGTGACTTGTTATATAATAGTTAATAGTTTGTTAATTGTTAATAGCTATCCGTTATAACTAGTTAATTGACTATTATTAAACTGTTAGTTAACGGTTTATAAATGGCTTTTTAAATTATAGTTAATAATTTGTTAATTGTTTATAACTATCCGTTATAACTAGTTAAGAGACTATTAATAAACTGTTAGTTAATGAGTTGTAAATTACTTATTAAATAAAAGTTAATAGTTTTTTAATTGTTTATAACTGTGCCTTGTAGACGGCCAATAGATAACTTACAAGCTGTTAGTTAACAAGTTATAAATGACTTGTTAACAGTATTTTAATGATTTATAACTATACATAATACATTAGTAATAGATCATGAACAAGCTGTTAGTACATTACTAACTAAAGGATTGTTAAGTATCAGTTAATAGTTTATATATGTTATTGGGACGTTATTCTAGTTGCAACTGTTCATCATTTATTAACTGTTAGTAAATGAGGAATAGTTGCAACTTTAGAATAACGTCCCAATAACACACATAAGCCAATAACTAACACTTAACTTATATATTAACTTACACTTTACAGATCAGTTGTTCATAGTTTGTTAACCAACTACTAATACCAGTGAAATATTTTAGAACAGCAAATGATGGAACAAGTTCAAGCTACAGAAATTTGATGTGATATTTAAAATATTATTTTTTGTACCTTAATCTTGTTCCACTCATAGGCTTTTCTGTGTACTGTATTTTACAAAAAAAAAAAAACTCCACAGATGAAATGTTGAACATTGTGTTTAATGTATAGAAACACACATGGCAGAACAGCAGTATACAACAGAATACAAACCCATGAGGTTTGGGCACTTTTGGTGCTAAACTCTGCATAAACAGAAATTCTGAGGTACATGTCCATACATCACAGCAATGTCATGAATTATCCTTCCTAATGGCCCTTTGCGATGTTTACGGGCAAGCCACTCATGCCATTCAATAACTCTGAGATGGTCTACCAGTAACTCCTCTGTACGATTCCCCCTGAGTCTCCACACATTTTCCTTAACCGTTCTCCAGGCCCTCTCTATGTGCTGAGTATGTGCACCTGTTTGGGCATCAACATATGACACACTGTGATTGACAGTGAAATGGGTGTAACCTAGCTGAGGTAAAGCATTGCGATAAGCCCACCACTCATCACTTATTATTGTCGATCCTACTTTGACATGGTGAGCTATAAGTGGCACTAGATCTCCCCTTCTTCTTCTCTCGACTGAGCGAAGAACAGTCTTTGCATGTTTTCTCCCTCTCCGGTTCACACCTAGCATCCCAAACACCCACTTCATCTTCCACCCACCAGCCATTCGTCCCCGTCCATACTGTTGAAGCATAAAATATTAGGAATTATTGTTTTTTTTTAAACAAAATTAATAATCTAGTATTCAATGGTAATTTGCATTATTATCTTAATAATAGTGATTGCCTTTCTTTTGTGTCTGAAGTGGCTCTCATCAACGGTGACAAACTGCTGGCGCCCCCCAATGTATTGGCCTCTTGCTTGCTGATATCTGTCCATTGCAGTAATGCATACATCTCGCAGCTTTTGAGCCATCTTGGACAGGGTTGCTGAGCTTCCAGAAATGTCATCATTGATCATGTCCACTTGACGTAGATGCAGGCCTTGTGCAAATCTGATAGAACCATGAAAATAATTATTATAGCACAGGTATTTTGATCTTTTTGGTTTGAAAGTCATAGTTTGCATCAACTGCACTTGATGTGAAAATTGTCCACTGTTGTGTAAACAAAAACAGCATCAATGATGGAAAATATGTTTTGGAATTCTATACAGAGCTCTATCAATACATTTAGGACTTATAATACTGTAGGATATTTGTAAAATCTTTTTTTATATTAATATTCATTGCCAGAGCGTATAGATTGAGAATGCTAATTGTCATTGAGCTTCAAGAGGCAGGGTCAGACACTCATGTTGCCCCACCAGGCCTAATGCTGACCGACACAGCCTCCTATAAATTACAGCAATTAAACATATTTCCTATGTTTCCTATCATAAACATTTTCCATTAAACTGTTAAGAATTCAAGCTGTAAATTACACCGTTTAGCAAAATTAATCACAAAAGTGAAAAAACTCCAAGCACCTGTTATCATCATGAGTCTAGAGATGCTACATAACATAATAATCACAAGCTTTAGTACATAGTCTCCAGTTTTTGTTTATGACAGCATAGTTATACAGTATTTCTATTGAACTAAACACTTTTTTTATCATAGACAGACAGACTAAAACTCTATAACTGTCCCATAGCATACCTGTACACAAAGCGCATCCAGTTGAAGAGGGAGACCTTTGACTTGCTGAACATAGATTTGTGTCTAATTGACCTCTTCAGTTTCCTCCTTCTCTGTGTCTTCCTAGTCTCTGTGACTAGCTAGTAGCTCCCGCCGGATTGTTTGAATTTAATTTGAATATTATAGGTCGGGGGTGACGAACGTGAAACAAGCCAATCGTAATTCTATTCGCGGGCTGGAGGAGGAGCCATCTGGCCTCCTCCATCATGTTGGCTCGTTATCAACTTGTCAATCACCAACCTGTGAACCTACACAGACACTCCTATCCTACGATTAGCTCGCATTACCATTGATGAAGAATGAATAGGCGGTCTGGTAAAATGTCCGGTACCAGTGTTCCCCGCGGCGACGTGCAAAATAGCGAGATAAATCCAGGTACTGTCTGGAGAAAGAAATCAACAGCGGGTACTTCCAGTAAAAAGAAAGCCACGCGTGTGGACCATGCTGTGCACATGGACAACAACGATGACGGTAAGTAACGTTAAGACTGTTTGCTCTCTTTTCATTACAGATGTAAAGATGATCAGGATAACACGGACTAATAGATATGTACTGCATACAAACAGATTAGTGAAGTGTCCAACTAATTGTGTGTGTGTGTGTCGCGCGCTTTTTATTGCGTCTGTCGTGCGCCAGTATGCTGTATAAGGTCGAGCTGGTAAAACTTAGTCTAGACTAACTGAATTGGTTGCAAAATAGTCAAACAATAATATGCTTTAACTTAAGGTTTAGTCAAAATATCAAGATATATATTGTACCATTACCATGACATATCCTAAAATACTGTATACTGTATGTATATAATGATAGTACATATCCATTCATATATTCACTGATGATGGATGATAGTTATACACTTATGTTCACTCATCCAGAGAGCCGGTGCAGATATCTAGAGCCAGCTGCTCATTATTTTGTTTTACCTTCATCTGGCCCTTATGATTAGAGCTTTTTTTTAATGTTCTATCATTTCTATCTATTTATTCCAGATACTGAGGCAACAGTAGCTCCAACAGCATTTTTACATATAAGGAATAAGCAGCGTGAGGCCAAGAAGAAGCAGCACACAGTCACAGAAAAAATCAGTGACCTGACTAAGGAGACAGACTCCCTTCAGCAACAAGTTGGTCAAGTTTATTATTGTATTTTCTATTATGTTGTAGGCACAGATGACGGTTGGACAATTGACACATCTTCCTCTGCCAAGTTGTCTCCTGGTGCATCTTCTTTCTCTTTATCCTCCAGTCCATCCAGCTCCTCTTCGTCCTCAAGTCCATCCAGTTCCTCTTCATGCAGCTTATCATCCTCATCAACTGATTCTTCTGATTCAGACAAGAAATCAAAGAAAAGACGCAAGAAGAAAAAGAAGCACCACCACCAAAGTCACAAGAAAAAGGACAAGAGGAAGGAAAAAAGGCACCATGGCAAGCGCAGAGGTAAGTGTAAAGAGAGAAAGGAAATAAGGCTGCTCCCCTCTGTGTGTGTCTCTCTATCAGTCTATCTATTTCTCTTTGTCTCTCACAATTGAATTCAATTAAATTCAAAGCGCTGTATTAGTATGACCGTTAAAATACAGTGTTGGCAAAGCAAATAACAGCAAGTCAGACAATAGACATCTGTGTCTGTCTCAATTCAGTTCGATTCAATTCAATAATTGCTTTATTGGCATGACAAATGTTACAAATGTACTGCCAAAGCATTTATAAAGTTTACATTAAAAAGAACGGAGTGACACAGTGGCGCAGTAGGTAGTGCTTTCGCCTTACAGCAAGAAGGTCGCTGGTTCCGGCCTTGACTGGGTCAGTTGGCATTTCTATGAGGAGTTTGCATGTTCTCCCCTTGTTCACGTGGGTTTCCTCCAGCCGGTGCTCCGATTTCCCCCACAGTCCAAAGACATGCGGTACAGGTGAATTGGATAGGCTAAGATGTCCATAGTGTATAAGTGTGATTGAGTGTGTATGGATGTTTCCCAGAGATTTAACCAAAATATGAAAACATATATTTTGGTTAAATTTTTCATATTTATATAAATTTTTCATATTTAACCAAAATATGAAAACATATGCTGGTTAAGTTGGCGGTTCATTCTGCTGTTGCGACCCTAGATTAATCAAGGGACTTAGCCAAAAAGAAAATGAATGAATAAATGAATAAACATTAAAAAGAGCACACGTGTGTGTGTGTGTGTGTATATATATATATATATATATATATTAGTGCTGTCAAAATTAGTACGTTAACGCATGCGATTCATTTAAAATAATTAACGCTTTAAAAAATGTTAACGCAATTAACGCAGTTGCTGTTTTTTTAACTTCCTGTTGTGCTCGACGTGTGGTAAACATGCAAAGAAATATGGATAAAACCAAGGAAGCATTTTTTGAAGGCAAGTTTCAGTATAAAACAATTAATGTCGCATCACCAGGCTCTCCAGAGTTTCATGCAATTTAATTAAGTTGATGAAAGTTTCATTTTTAACTTTCGACGTTTGTTTTAATGGAATTTGATACCGCATACCGAATGGAAAGAAAAACCTCCGCATTCTGTGACTCGGTGGTCCTTTAAAGTGATCAAATCGCTGCTTACATAGTAGACTCTTAATAGAAGTATTATCTTAATCATATTAAAATCGGAGAATTGGTGTCTTATGTAAATGTAGGCTACAAAGAAAGTGTCAATGAAGTCACGAGCTGTCAAAGGCATTCCAATGCCTTTCAGCATGAGCCCTCCAATGTTTCAGTAAGTTTGACGTGTTTCCTCCTTAAACGCAACGAAAGCGTGTTATACGCGCTGTTGTGTCAGAATCCTTGTGAAATACAGCCATACTTTAGAACGCTTAGTTTAAGCAAATTTGATGAACGCGATCATGCGTGTCGCTCCCTGCGCAGTCCTGCGGGCGTTATGTGTGTGTGTCTGTCTTTGTGTGTGTTTGTCAGGCCCATGCACAGAGCACAGACCCTTACAGGAGCAGGTGCTGCAATGCGATCGCAAAGTGAAGAGCAAGTGCCTCCTGAGAGGGGCACCTAAGCCAATGAGGGCAGAGGGGTACGTGGCTCTAGCCACCGGGCCAACCCTCTGTGCACGGCCCTGGTCTGTGTGTCTGTGCGCGCAAACAAAATTGTTTCTACTTTATAATAAATGTTCTCAACTCACAGCAATAAAACTTTACAATGAGTACAATTGTTTGTATTCAATTCTTTATTATTATTATTATTTTAATTTTCCAACTTCCCTATCTGCAATGCCTGTATTTTGGCATTTTTTGCAGTCCACTTAAAATCCAACTTGGAAATCAATTTTTTTTTTGTTTTTGTTTTTTTTTATTGGCACTGATTGTTTTAAAATTCAATTGGCATTAACATGCCTGTGTTTTAATTTCTGTAACAAATATGGCTGTCAAGCCAGGATCTTGATGGTTTATTGTGGTGTTGTTTACATGAAGAAATCTGTGTTACAAGTTAAACAAAAATTCAAATAAAGAATTGTATTTTGAATTTAAATAGTTTTTGTCTTGCGTTTACATTAATTTTACATTAGAATAGCCAAAATTACAATTTTCAGTCTTTTAAATGTGATTAATCGCGATTGATAAAAAAAGTGTGATTAATCAGTTAATATTTTTTAATCGATTGACAGCACCACTATATATATAATAAATCAGAATAAACTGCATTTAACAATCAACATTTTAGGATAAAACAGTAATAATATTCAGTAAATTTACAATGATTAATTTATAATAATCTACGTGTGTGTGTGTGTCTCTCTCTCTCTCTCTCTCAAATCAATTCAATAATTGCTTTATTGGCATGACTAATGTTACAATTGTATTGCCAAAGCAGTTTTAAAGTTTACATAAAATATATATAATAAAAAACAGTAAACACAGTAAATAGTAATAGTAAAAAATATATATATTTATATATAATAATTAAATAAAATATCAACATTACATCATATTATTCAATATATCACAATAATATTCAATATATTATTTTATTATTCAACATATCATATCATTCATACAAATCAATACAAAAATAATAATAGATTAGAATAAAGTGTACATTTAACAATCAACATTTTAGTATAAAACAGTAATAAAAACAATAACAGTTAGTATATTTACAGTGATTCATTTATAATAATCTAGGTGTGTGTGTGTGTGTGTGTGTGCTCCTGTTTTTATTTGTCTGCTCTCACTTTTTGTGTCAGGCAATAATATATTATGCCGCTAGAAGGACACAGTCAATTTTTTCCATTAGTAAATATCGAAGCTGAGTTTTATTTTCTAACTCTGTAAATTGTGGGTAAATGCTCTGTGGTTTGGGGTAAAATGTTTCTCTGATCTCCGTCTCCACCTCTGCCTGGGCACAGTGTGGGCAGATGCGTCTCTCTCGAGGTTGCCAGTTTTGTCTGTATCTGCCCGTCTCTACAGTCAGACTGAGCACTCAGCCTGTATTTGGTCATTGTTGTTCTTAGTTTACTGTCCTTTACTGCGCTCAGATATGTTGCTGTGGTATAATCTCTATTTAGGTTTAAATAACATTTAAGTTTACTTTGTTTTCCAGCTGCTTCATTCCAGTAAATCAGATACTCTTCAGATACTCTCTCTCTCTCTCTCTCTCTCTTTGTCTCTCTCTCTGTCTCTCTTTCTCTCTCTCTCTGTTTAAAATTTATTTTCCTAAATGCACTTCCTGGTGGGTATATTATCTTGGACCCTACAATTGCTCGGTGCTCATGTAATCTTCATTACTTTATGCAACGCCTTTGCATCTGTTTGCGTGTTTCACTTTTTCAATTCACTACTTGTATGCTTGTTATACTAAATTTCTATCCGTTTCAGCACGTCATCCTGAGGAGGTCATCAAGAGATATAGCAAAGTCCTTAAGGCGTACAAAAAAGGAAAAATGCTGAGTGTGGCATATCTAGGATGGTGCCCTAGAGCAGTTTGGTTGTGGCTCGGGTCTGGTTTACTCAGTATAGAGGGTCTAAGGTGTGATTAAAATATGTTCATATCAATATTGCCAATGGCTAGATTTTTATTTTTTTTGTTTTCATGTTTAGCACCAAAAGTGCCCAAACCTCATGGGTTTGTATTCTGTTGTATACTGCTGTTCTGCCATGTGTGTTTCTATACATTAAACACAATGTTCAACATTTCATCTGTGGAGTTTTTTTTTTTTGTAAAATACAGTACACAGAAAAGCCTATGAGTGGAACAAGATTAAGGTACAAAAAATAATATTTTAAATATCACATCAAATTTCTGTAGCTTGAACTTGTTCCATCATTTGCTGTTCTAAAATATTTCACTGGTATTAGTAGATGGTTAACAAACTATGAACAACTGATCTGTAAAGTGTAAGTTAATATATTAGTTAAGTGTTAGTTATTAGCTTATGTGTGTTATTGGGACGTTATTCTAAAGTTGCAACTATTCCTCATTTACTAACAGTTAATAAATGATGAACAGTTGCAACTTTAGAATAACGTCCCAATAACATATATAAACTATTAACTGATACTTAAAAAGCCTTTAGTTAGTAATGTACTAACAGCTTGTTCATGATCTATTACTAATGTATTATGTATAGTTATAAATCATTAAAATACTGTAAATAAGTCATTTATAACTTGTTAACTAACAGCTTGTAAGTTATCTATTGGCCGTCTACAAGGCACAGTTATAAACAATTAATAAACTAATAACTTTTATTTATTAAGTAATTTACAACTCATTAACTAACAGTTTATTAATAGTCTATTAACTAGTTATAACAATAGTTGTAAACAATTAATAAACTATTAACTATTATTTAACAAGTCATTTATAACTCAGTAACTAACAGTTTATTAATAATCTATTAACTAGTTATAATGGATATTTATAAGCAATTAAAAAATTATTAACTATTATTTAACAAGCCATTTATAAACCGTTAACTAACAGTTTGTAAATGATTTATAAACTACCTATAACGGATAGTTATTCTAAAGTGTTACCTGTTACTGCAAGAAATTCATAACAGAAAGAGAAATATTAAAGAAAGAAATTATAAAACAAAACTTTTCAGAAATCAGCGTAAAAATTATACTTGGAAACGATAACAATGAAAGTTTAGTGAAATATCTAAGGAAAACAGGATTAATTAACAGGATTTAAAAGAATAAAGATGTAGGTAAATGTTAATAGGAATTTTATTTTATTTTTTTATTTTTTTTCCTCCGGGAGGTAGCAAACTCAGGCTCACACTCCAGTACAGTAGGTGGCGGTAATGCACCAAAAGTTGGTTGCCGACTGCCATAAAACAGCAAAGAAGAAGAAGAACAAAACATTGGATTTCGGTCAGAAAGGTAAGGTTTTTACTGCTTGTATCCTGTATACTATATAAATTTATTGCTTAAAACATTTTTCACAGTGTTAGGTTGTAACAGTGTGTAGTATATTAAAACAATTTGATGCGAAATGCAACTTGTTTTAAAGAAACACGACTGAAGCTAATTGCTATACAAACGTGTGAAAGTGCCTGTTCCTTTGTTAAGTTGAAACAGTGTTTAGTAACTGAAAACTATTTAAATTATTTTAAAGAAACATGACTAAAAACGAATTGGTGTGTATGCTAGTTTCTGTAGACGAATCTGTTAACACTAACATGGCAAAACATGTGCTTTTAACTTCTGAATTAACTAAACATTATAAAGTACTGCGAGTGTTGAAAATTTTTTTTTACAGGCGTGTACTTAAACAACAGTAATAATTCTGTGATTGTGTACATAAAAATGAATCGTTTTGGATTCATACAATATTATTGTTTAACTTTTTTATGCAGTGCATCACGAAAAGTGATCGAAACTCGACACTGTTTACTATTCTCTTTAAATTATCTAAGAGAAATATATTAGTATGTGCTTTAATTCATATGTGTTAGCCTATGTGAATCAATTATATCTTATGTTCAAACTGTAATTTGCGCATGTAAAACTGAAAGCAGATTTTTATGTTTTTTTTTGTTATTGACACTTATAAATTCTGATTTGAATGAATAGGTAACAATATTTTTTCAGTTAAGTCTTATTGTTCTTGTTTAAAAAAGGTTTGTGAGGTCATTTTGCAGCACATCACAGAGACAAAAGATGCCAGTGGCATGCTCGTATGAACATGTGAATAGGCATGTTATAGTTGGGTGCTTAAAGTCCGTTAAAAACTGTAAACTGCTTATACATTTTCAACATACATAAGCCTTTCAGACTTTACTAATTGCTTCACAAACAGCAGAAATGGTTTATTGTTATTAGGTATCATCATCATTAAACATTTTCCACCATGGTAGGTTAACAGTGTTTAGTAACTTACAACTATCTGATCCAAAAGGTTTCTTATTTTAAAGAAATATAACTGATTGACTTAATCTGCTTTCCTATTGGTTTCATAAACTGGTTTGTGCATTGTGTCACAAAGTGATTGGAACATTTACTGTTATTGGCTTTCATCTGACTCGAAGTAAATCAAAAGCATCTGTATTCATCAAGTAATGTCTAGGTTTTAAATAGATTTTTTGGGCTTATGCTAATTAGGTATACTATATTTCAGGCTTTTCTAAATCGTCATTATTAATGTTTATATTGATTCTAGTGAAGATAAACATTTGTATAAAACGTTGTATGTTGGTTTGTTTGACAGTCCACAACAAGATCCTTGAGCAAGATCAAACAAGCTTGGCACAGAAGAGGTCAGTATATGCAAGTCATGGCTGAAATCATGCATGTGCTTACTAAAATGATGTTTTGTTTTGTAAATGTATCTGATTATGGTACATAAGGCACAACAATAGTGACAGTGCTAAAAAAAAAAATTATTTAAAACAAGGAGGCTCGAGAAAAAAAAAATGCAGATATGAAGATTTCAGGAATCGATGCAGCACCACAAGTACCATCACCACCAGAAATCTTAAGACCACCATCAAGATGCACAGATGCTGAACATTCTAGTATGCCTATAAACATTTACTGTCCTTGTTCCAGTGCAGTTGGAGATCAAGACAGAACTTGTTGCAACTCGTGTGTGTGTGTGTGTGTATATATATATATATATATATGTGACCTTTATACTTCACTCCCGAACCCACTTCATTCACCCTTCAGCAATACACACACACTGGACTTGGATGAGGAGGATTTTATTTTGCCCTGCACACAGAGCAGTAACAGTGAGATCAACACGGTTTAACTTAGCATCCACATCCACAGCAGTTCTCTTTAACTCTGCTGCAGTCTATATTGAAAGCTTATATTATTATTATATAAAACAAAGACAGAAATATAAAAATACAGAAAATGCGTAACTAATATCACTGAATAAACACATTTAATGCCTTAACACAAAATATAATAGAAAATTACCTGCACACAGAGCAGTAACAGTGAGATCAACACGGTTTAACTTAGCATCCACATCTAAAACACATATAACTCCATTAGCACTTGCTGTATAAGCACATGGGGGAAAATATCAAGATGAGATTAAAAGTATCAAAATCAAACAAATATGTAAAGAAAACCCACTCTGTCGATCAATAAATGTATATAAAGTGTGATAGACTTTTAAAGCTGCATCCAATCAACAATTTAAATGATATTTTTATATTTTAGTGTGGAGCTAACACAAACCCGACTCACCCACAGCAGTTCTCTTTAACTCTGCTGCAGTCTATACACAGACTCTGTGCGCAATAGCGCCACCGGCGAACTAACAGGAACTGCACTCCCATTAAAGCAGGATTTAATACTGAACTATTAACATGGTATATATTTATTTCGTTACATACACCCCCCTTAAATCCTGCTTTATGGGGACATGTATGTTAACCAAACAAACTAACATTGAAGAAAAGAAAATTTAAAAAAAATTCAATACATGGGACATCTACTTCATGTATTCAATCAATAAAGGAAGAAGGGGAAAAAAACATATGGAGTATGATTCTGTCAATCAATATATTCTCCTATGAGGAGTACAATAAGATAAGGGAGGCGCCTAACCCCAATCTTATAGCAGACTAAAGAGATGCCTGTTACACCTCAAATATTTTATCATATATTAACTCCTTGCTAGATCCCTAAATCTGTTTCAACCTGTTTCTCCTTTGTTCCTTTCAAAAAAAAATTTGTATCAATTCTATGTGAAAAAGCTTTTAACTAAATAAACAAAAGAACTCACAGTAGAGTCAGAACTGTCCATGTGTTGTTCATTCATTTCACAAATTAGTCTTTTAGGAGGCTTAATGATTCTACCAACTCTGGTTTGAGCTACTGCTGAGTCCAAGCACTTAGGTTGAGTGCACACCACAAGTTCCTCAGTGGCCTTTGTGAACTGCTCTCTTTCAGTCAAATTAGAGAGATTTTGATCTCCTTCTTCAGGTAAGTCAACATCACCTGTCACAGTTGCATCACTCCTTTCAACAGTATTTATCTCTTCAACATCATTTTCATTCAAATTCCCAGCATCAAGGCTTGCAGAGTCCAACATATCTAGAGAACAGTCCGACACATTGGTTAAGTTTGCATCCATTGATTGATCAACGTCCTCAACAAATTCCTCTGGATTACTCAATATCCAGTTTGCTGTTCTGCCATCAATATCAGATTCCTCTCCACAGGCAACAATGTCATCATTCCTGTCATCCTCTTGTTCATCCTGTTCTTGGGGTTCATCAACTGGAAGAAAGTTCACAGGTAACAGCAGATTTCTATGAACTACCCTCACTTTGTCAGAGTTGACTTCCCGAATCCTGTAAACATTGATATTAGGATACACCGTTATGACTTCATATGGAGATGACTCCCATTTGTCAGCAACTTTTCTTCTTCCTTTTTCACCTCTGTTTGCAACCAACACTCTATCCCAAACAGCTAATGGGCAACCCTTCACCTTCCTGTTGTAAAGTCTGCCATGTCTGTCCGTTTCTTTCAGAGTGTGCATCTGAGCTATACGAGCTGCTTCTCGCAAGTCACTTCTCAGTGTGGACACAAAGTCCTTGTAATCCACAACATCCTCATTAAGAAGCACATTCTGAAATAAAACATCAATTGGGAGACGAGGAACTCTGCCAAACATGAGAAAGAATGGCGCAAAACCCGTTGTCTCATGTTCTGTGCAGTTATAACAGAAGGTAAGTTGCTGTAGCATTTGTGGCCATTTTGACTTTGTTTTAGGAGGCAACGTCCTGATCATACTTCCAAGTGTTCTATTGAACCTTTCTGCAATGCCATTACCCATGGGGTGGTATGGTGTAGTGTGTGACTTGTCTACACCTGCCATGGTCAATAGTTCCTTGATTAGTTTACTCTCGAAATTAGCCCCTTGGTCAGAGTGAATTCTTTTGGGGAATCCATAAACCAGAAAGAAGTCATTCCAGAGCCTCTTTGCAACTTGCTTGGCCGACTGATTCTGACATGGGAATGCATGAGCCATTTTTGTAAAATGATCAGTCACTATTAGCACATCCACGCATTTCCCATCTCTGAGCTCTGCCGACCAGAAGTCAATGCAGACTAGTTCCAAGGGTTCAGATGTTCGGATACTTTCCAATGGAGCACAAGCATTGGGTTCTGAGGTTTTACCAACTACACATCGATGACAGGTTTTCACATAATCATCAATATCTTTTTTCATGCCGATCCAAAAGAACCGTTGTCTTGCCAGTGATAGTGATCTACTACGCCCTTGATGTCCTGCTGCATCATGGATTCCATGAAGAACTTGAGCCTTCAATGAAGCAGGTACAACAACAAGGTACAATTTCTTGTTCAGTTTTGGATCTCTTTTCACCTTATAAAGCACTCCATTACAAATAGCCAGTTTGTCATGATGTTTTAGCAGTTGTCTAACACTTTTAGTCTCCTTTGCTTGTTCTTTCTTAGATGGTTTTCGACGTCGCTCAATATAATAGAGAATCCGATGCAAAGTGGTATCCTGCCCCTGCTCACTAATGATGGTACTGTGTAGCAAAGGAGGACTATCCTGTTGTGGTTGAAAGAGAGGAGGGACTGCCCCCATCACTTCACTCAAACCACCAGTCGAATGTGCTGCTAGTACAGCAGAAACTTCCTGACTTCCAAAAGATCCTGAATGCAAGGATTCATCACTGGTAGAGTCACATGAATTTTCACCAACTTTCTTTACTGATTGATGGTTATTTACGCACTTGAAAGCATCTTGGACTGAATTATCAACAACACCACTGACATCCTTCAAGAGAGATAAGTATGGTTCAGTAATGAGGCGGTGTCCTATGCAAGACTCAACAAATGGCTCACGGCTCAGAGCATCCGCAACAACATTTTTTGTTCCTGGGACATACTTTAGATCAAAGCTGTAAGAAGCAAGTTTTGCCACCCACCTTTGCTCACATGCATCAAGTCGTGGTTTAGTTAAAATATATGTTAGAGGATTATTGTCAGTCCATGCCGTAAAGTGTCTTCCTCTCAACCAGTGGCTAAATTTCTCGGTGATTGCCCACTTTAAAGCAAAGAACTCCAATCTGTGGGCTGGATAGTTCATTTGCGAGCGAGATAAAGTTCGGCTAGCGAAGGCTATGGGTCTGGCAATATCCTCACCTGGCAAAACTTGCGACAATACAGCTCCAACACCATCAAAAGATGCATCGACAGCCAAGATAAAAGGTTGGTCAAAATCTGGGTGAGCCAATGTTACATTTTTTGTCAAGTCTACTTTCAGAGTCTGTAAAGCCTCTTCACATTCCGCTGTCCAGTCGGCTGGGGAAAGTTTGAGGTAAGTAACTTTCTTTTTTGGTCTGCATCCTTTCATTACAGGAGTCTGTTTGACTGTGCCTGATGTCAACTTGAATAGAGGCTTAGCTTTTGCAGAACATCCTTCAATGAAATGTTGATAATATAACACCATTCCAAGAAAGGATCTGATTTTTTTTTGACAGGGTGTTTTTCCATCAGGTTCCATTAAATCAGAAGCTTGAATCATGTTTATTGCCTCGACTTTCCCTGGGTCAGTCTTAATTCCTTCCTCACTAATGATGTGTCCAAGGAATTTAACAGAGCGTCTCAGAAAACAACATTTCTTTGGAGCCAGTTTCAGATTGTGATGGGACAACCGTGAGAGAACCATTTCAAGACGTTGAAGGGCCACAGACTCGGAAGGGGCAAACACCATCAAATCATCAAGGTAACAGAGAACACTGCTGAAATTCTCATCTCCAAAGACTGACATCATCATTCTCATAAAAGTGGCAGGGCTATTAGAGAGACCCTGAGGAAGCCTATTATACTCGTGAAGTCTAAATGGGGAAGAGAAAGCGGTGTACTTTTTGTGTCCTTCTTCCAGTGGAACATTATAATACCCCGAGGTGAGATCCATTGTTGAGAAGAATGAATTTCCACCCAAAGCAGCCAACACATCAGACTGATGAGGTAACGGGTAGGCATCTCTAACAGTCCTCGCATTTAACCACCTAAAGTCAGTGCAGATCCTGAGATCGCCATTTTTTTTCCAAACGAGTACGAGTGGGGACGCATAGTCGCTATGCGACTTGCGAATTATTCCTTTTTCCTCCATTTCATTTAATGCTGTTCTCAGTTTGGCATACTGGCTTGGTGGTACACGCCTGTATGGAAAACGAAAAGGCTTTTCATCAGTGAGGTTAATTCGATGGACAAATCCTATTGCCTCTCCACAATCCATTTTGTCTCTAGAGAAAACAGACTCATACTTCTCAATAATGCTCAACAAATTGTCTTTCCAGCGAGCTGACACTTCACATGACTCCAAATCAAGGTCCCCAAGATTCAAGTCACTCAAGACCTGCTTCATCTCATCCTCTGACCTAACCGGTAAGGGTTTATCAGTACACTGCAAATTTGAGTGAATCTGTCTTGGCAGCGGTAAATCTTGAACGGCAATACAAGGTGACACATCAGCTATTTTTGCATTTCTCTTTAACACAATTTTGCGATTAGTGGGGTTGATGACTTTTAAGGGGATAGAACCATCTCCCCATAGTGGTGTTATGATCCTCCCAACCAGTATGTTTCTCGGTCTTGATCTGAACATTGTCGGCTCTACAACAACAGTACTGCCAACTGACAAGACAGTAGACTGCGGCAGCTTACCCCAAACCAGATGTTCAGTCTGTGGCTCTAAAACAACAATCCTGAGTAACTTTACAG
The DNA here is from genome assembly GCF_052040795.2 of Danio rerio. Taxonomy (NCBI): domain Eukaryota; kingdom Metazoa; phylum Chordata; class Actinopteri; order Cypriniformes; family Danionidae; genus Danio; species Danio rerio. The sequence goes on along the minus strand of NC_141026.1, from coordinate 20,952,601 downwards.
TACCAACTTTGTTTGGTATGGATTCTCCTCTCCATCTTTCCGTATTAGAGAGAAGAGATAGAAACATAGAGCATTCATCACTCTCATTGTCATTTGACTTAGACATGAGCCTCCAGTAGCCATTAGTTTCTCTCAAATGCATCAGAAGTTCCTTTATGACATTTGTGCCCAAAATCATCTCTTCAGTTTGTCCAGGCACAACCATAGCAGGAATTAACATGGGGCAGCCGTACACTGTAGCTTTGAGATCATAAACTGCGGTAGGGGTAATATGGTGACCACCACAACCAACTATAACAATGTCTTGTGCTGACTGACTGGTAATTGTTGGGTTGCTTTCCAGTAGCTTTTTTTCAGTGGACTCGCTAATAGTACACGCCATTGATCCGCTATCGATTAAAGATTTAAGGATAAGATCTTTTTCAACTGAAACAGACGTGTGGAACAAACTATCAGCTCTTGGAACTTTCTGCACCCCCTGGAATATAACAGTTTTATGTTGAGATGTTTCACTGATCATTTGGCATAAAGACTCATAATCCATTACATCATCAAAATCAGTTATGGGAGATTCACTCTTAAGATCTACGTGATCCTCCCTCACACGTAGATCATTTAGTTTGCCTGCTGATTAACTGAGGTAGAATTTCTCCTTTCCTTTGGACACTTGTTTCTGGCATGGCCAGATGAGAAGCACAGAAAGCACAGCCTGTTATCTCTACAGTGAGTAAAAGCAGAATGTGAGGGGTCTTTGCACACAAGGCATGGTGAATCATTCAAACCCGGAATTCTGGGCATGTTGCTTCTTTTCCAATTCTGCTTAGTAGCCTGTGCATTGCTACTATTCGTCAGTACTCTTTCCAGCATATCAATCACCTTTTCTAGAGCCATGTTTTCAGATTGTTTAGACTGAAGTGAATCCTGTTCAACTTTTACTGTGCAAGAGCTAGGACTAACATGCATCTCATTCACAGAAAATTTCTTCTCACATTGAGAAAGCCCATGTGCTTTTCCAGAAGCTCTGAGGTTTCTTTCCAAATGATACTCATTCAGAATCTCATGCACTTCATGAGCTGTCCATTTGTCGATGGTTTTTGAGCGAAATGTCAGTGCAAGCTCTGAATTTGGACAATTCCGAATGAACATGCGTGTGACTTCGATTAATTGATCGTCTAGCACCTTTCCTTGTTGTTTTAGACACTCAGCTGTGATATCTGCAGCACGGTTTAAACGCAGCCAGTAATCGAAGGGATCCTCCTGAGGTTCTGGAAGTGTAGTGTAGAAATCTTGTAACGGAATAGGAGAATACTGTTGGCAACTGAAATGCTTTCGTAATATAGTGTAAACTGCATCAGGATTTGATTTGATATCCAAAATGCTTGACAGCATTCCCACTTTAACAACATCTTTGGCTTTGCCCCTCAAATGTATCAAAATTTCCTCCCCCTGTTCATCAATAGGCAAAACTCCCTTCCTTATAAAGTTTTTCATGAGCTCCACCCACTCTTCGATTGTAACAGTGTCTGTTTTGTCGCCTCTGAAAATCGGAGGGTCTCTAATTTCCCTTTGCCGTACTACTTGGATCTGTGATGCATTTAACATGGACTTTTGCTCAGGTGTGTATTTACTACCATGATCAGTTTGAGTATGCCTTGATGCCCCTTCTGTTTGACTGTGCAAATTCAAGTGTGCAAGTATGCTATCCGCTAACTGTTGACCTACTAGCTGTACTATATTACCCATCTGACTCATCATGTCATTGGCAGAGACTGGAGTTGAGGTGTTAATTGGCTGGGCACTGTCAGAACTAGTATAATTAACATAAACAGGGTCCACATTAGAATCCTGACAATGAATTACATTCGCTTTTAACCCAACATTATTGTTTACACCACACATAGTAGGGCTAGGGCTAATGTCCGGGAAGGGAATTGGTGTTGCTAATAAACCTCTTCCTCGACCAATACCAACAGGAGTGCCCACATAATGGGATTTAGTCAACTTTGCGTGCTCCATAAGCAATTAATTAGTGCATTCAGTGTGAAAAAGAAAGTAAAAAAAATTATAAAATTGATGTGCTGTAAAGTTTCAATAATACCAAACCACTTTTTGGTGTAAACTTGTCAGATAGTCCATCTATCAGTGCTTTTTTTTTCCGTTTGTTGTTTAAAGTCCTTGATATAAAGTCCTGGATTAACTAATAAAAGCTTAGCTGCTGGGCTTGTGCAGTGAAGGATGAAGACTGGCCCACCGGTTCGTTGTTTGGATGATCTTCGACCACCTTGATTGAAGTCCTGAGTCACGGCACCAATGTGACCTTTATACTTCACTCCCGAACCCACTTCATTCACCCTTCAGCAATACACACACACTGGACTTGGATGAGGAGGATTTTATTTTGCCCTGCACACAGAGCAGTAACAGTGAGATCAACACGGTTTAACTTAGCATCCACATCCACAGCAGTTCTCTTTAACTCTGCTGCAGTCTATATTGAAAGCTTATATTATTATTATATAAAACAAAGACAGAAATATAAAAATACAGAAAATGCGTAACTAATATCACTGAATAAACACATTTAATGCCTTAACACAAAATATAATAGAAAATTACCTGCACACAGAGCAGTAACAGTGAGATCAACACGGTTTAACTTAGCATCCACATCTAAAACACATATAACTCCATTAGCACTTGCTGTATAAGCACATGGGGGAAAATATCAAGATGAAATTAAAAGTATCAAAATCAAACAAATATGTAAAGAAAACCCACTCTGTCGATCAATAAATGTATATAAAGTGTGATAGACTTTTAAAGCTGCATCCAATCAACAATTTAAATGATATTTTTATATTTTAGTGTGGAGCTAACACAAACCCGACTCACCCACAGCAGTTCTCTTTAACTCTGCTGCAGTCTATACACAGACTCTGTGCGCAATAGCGCCACCGGCGAACTAACAGGAACTGCACTCCCATTAAAGCAGGATTTAATACTGAACTATTAACATGGTATATATTTATTTCGTTACATTATATATATATATATATATATATATATATATATATATATATATATATATATATATATATATATATATATATAATTATCTCACTCATGTCTTGCTGTTTGTGCAATTTATTCTGGTCAAGTTTATTTAAAAAATTAAGTTTAGGTCTTTATACTTCTGCAATTTTACGTTTATATATTTATTTATTATTATTATTATTTTAATGTTTTATTAAAAAAATGTTTCAAGATGTTTCTTCAGAATTCAACATTTCTTTTTACAATTTTGACTTGTATATTTTATGTATTATCAGGTATTTGTAAGATGTTTCCTGCTATACCTTAAATTAGATTCTATATTCATGTTTCTATAAAATGTAGCTGTTTTAAGATGTGTCTTGTACAAATTTTTTAATTCAAGTCTATTGGGAAAACAGTGTTGTTTTAAAAACTTGTGTATGTGTGCACTGTGCAATTTTAGTTTTCTTTGAATCTTCCTGTGTGTCTTAATTGTGTAGTTTTATTTTTTTATATATTGATGTTTTTGTGCACAACAAAATAATTTATTCAATTTTAGTATTATTTGTTTCTTGCAATCAATAAACGTTTATCATCTATTTATTTTGTCCTTTGTTTGATTATTTTCGTCATTGGATATGTATGCAGTTTCCTGTTTGCATTTCATCAAAGGTTAAATGCAGTGCCTACACTTTGGCTGTTTCTCAATTCCAAGAACGCAGAGAACGGACTTGTGTTCTTGTGGAGACCGGTCTTGCCAGGTGTCCTCGAACTCAGGAGACCGCGAGGGCAGAGAACGCTTCCTTTGAGAATTGAGATGCTGCGATCTTCCTGATGGTCACATGACCTTCATGTGTTTTAAATGGTAAATTATTTAAACATTACAGCCTTCATACAATGATTTATTGTTTTTCCCTTTTTTCAAAATATATACTTTGCATTAAAACATTATAAATACACTCTGCACAATATAAATAAAACAGATTTTAATACGAATTTCAGCAAACAAACACCCTTAATGTGTTTATTCCTTTATTAAGATGTCCATGGTAATATTTTTTTTCACCGTTTCATTTAGGGAAACTCCTGAGGTAAATAATTTATATTTATGAACTTTAATAATAAATCTAGATAAAATGCAGCGCTTCCCACCTCCAGTCGCAATGACTTCTGGGACTTCCAGAGCGAGTTCGGTGCTCAAGTCTGCATCGGTGCGTCCTCGATATCAAGAACACATCCGGGAAGTTTCACGCGTCATCCGTACTTGCGGTCTTGAGTATTGGAACTGAACTTAGGCAGCTGATGATGACGTTTCTAGAGAACACGAGGACGCAAGACCGCTGAAGAACGCATATTGAGAAACAGACTTTGTGTTTACATTATAGCCTTCTTTGTGTGTGGGGCTGGGTTTTATGTCTCTCCGGCTGATGATGTCCGGTTGTGAGCGATCCGGTGCTGATGAGGTGCCAGCTGGGGTGAATATGGGACCAGGGCGACGTAGCATCGGTATACTCGCTACAGTACATACACACCAGCGCCGCATGTCGGTAGCTGTCAGCGGCGCCCAGCCACAACTTAACATAGCTTGTGTTCACAGCACAGTAAACATTATCATCAAGCAGGTAAGGCTATTATCATTAATTTATCCATACATATTTTCCCCTAACATATTTATTGGTGGGACGACGTGGTGGCAAAGTGGGTAGCGCTGTCGCCTCATAGCAAGAAGCTCCCTGGTTTGGCTGGGTCAGTTGGCATTTCTATGTGGAGTTTGAATATTTTCCCAGTTTCCTCCAGGTGCTCCGATTTCCCCCGCAAGTCCAAAAACGAGGTATACTGTAGGTGAAATGGGTAAACTAAATTGTCTGTAGTGGATGTATGTATGATGTGTATGTGTGTTTCCCAGTGATGGGTTGCGGCTGTAAGGGCATCCGCTGGAAATGGATGAGTTGGCGGTTTGCGGATAAGTGGCTATGTCAGATTAATAAAGGGACTAAACTGAAAAAAAATGGATGAATAAATAAACATATTTATTGGCATGTTAAAAATTTAAGTTGTTTTATTAATTCAACTCCACTCTTGGCTATGCATAGTATTTACAATAAATTACGAAAGAATGTTTTCATCAGAGGGCAGTATATTCAATATTCCCCTATATTTTCATTATTATTATTTATTAATATTATTTTTAAATAGGGGGTTTATCATTAAGCTTGCCTAGGGTGACAAAAAGCCTAGAAATGACCCTAAGGCCAGCGTTTGTTTTGTCTAACTTCATTAAAACACTAACTTATAGGCCATCTATCCCTAACAGTCTTGTGACTTATGCAATCAAGCCAGCCAAGCATTAAAGGATCATGACACCCCCACCTTTCAGTTCAGGTCCACCACAAAATTTTGGTCTGAATGCAGACTCATTGCTGCAGGTCTCTACCCTGTCTATTTTAACCATTAGCCCTGCTCGTAATCTGGAGGATTTAGGGAACATTGCAGCATGGCGATGTGTCTAAATGTGAACGAACGCCTGATAAAAGACCATATCCGCCATTCTTCAATTCTTGTACTGCTCTCCCGACAAACATGCTTGCAGCACACACACACAAGTTTGCTGTATTGGCCCTGACAAGGAAAAACATGCAACAAACCCCGTGGATCTTGAAAACATAAATACTGCGTGCCGTGTGTCCGCGGACGCCTCTCACCCAGTCATCAACGTAGGATTTCACAGCTGAGCTTGGCACTTGCAGCCAAGTCTGCTTTGTCTTCGGAAAGCATGTGCAGTCATGAATAATTAAGAAGCCGGCTCTTCTCATAGGATAAGAAAACTCTGTTATGAATAATGATGAGAAACCGACCTGTCATCTTTGCACCTGCAGTTCTGCGCTACGTCGCCGATTTTGATCCCGCCCCAAAAATCATTTCAAACCCGGAAGTTGAAATTAGCTGACAAAAGTTCAAAGTTATCCAGTTTTTTCCCATAATTAAAGCTAACAGGTGCTAACATTGTCCTTACTGATGCTCAACACACACAAAGCTATTAAAATCTCAAAAAAGAACTTGAGGGTTTCGTGAACCTTAAAATTAGTGTGCATACATTGGTATTGGTTCCCACTTCAAAGATAAAATAGTAATTTACATTAAATTAATGCGGAAGAACCGTTAGTTGCGTAAAGCAGTTTCCGGTCTAAACAACAATGGCTGAAGCAACATTGAGATGTCACTGTAGCGTCCCTTATTGCTCCAGCAATAAGCGTTGTCAACCATATTTGAGTTTTTACGCGTTCCCAAGCTGCAAATATTACAGGAAGAAGTGGGTGCATGTCATTAGACGCGATCAGTCTCTTACTTTTTTTAACATCCTTAGAGGCAGCACATATGTTTGCAGCCGGCACTTCACCGAGGCGGAATACACTTCCGCCACAGGCAGAAAGCGCCTCAGAATAGGGGCCGTTCCATCCCGATTGTACTGGAATAACGGAAGACTCATCGCTGGAGTTGGTGTACGACAGAGTAGTAGATCGACGGAGACTTGACCCTTCTCCAATCCGTTCTTCTGATGATGTTCAAAACGGTGACATCGTTCCTGAAGTACCACCAAAAGTTGGAGCAGACCACGACTATGCAGTCGCTCCGCTTCCAGGTGACTTACATTTATTCCTGAAAAGAATTTGTTGAGGAATATTTTTAATGTTTAATAAAATTTATTATTTTCCAAAAATATTTCGTTCTTAATCATAGTTTCCATTTTATCCAAGACAATTTAACGTAAAAAGATTACTGTACATTGTCTAATTTAAATCGCTTCCATAAATAAGGAGTCAAAACTCAAATTAACACAAGTCTGTTAACTTAAAGTGTTTGTTATAGTCGGTTGGATTTTTACAGATTTTACAGTAATGTTAATTTTGCAATACGTTAGGGATAATGTCAGCTTTTGAATTATTGCATAGCATGTTACAATTTTGCACGTTTGACAGACTTCAGACAAGTAGGTAATAATTCTTTTTTGCCCAATATTCAAATGTATTAATTTTTGTGAATTTAGGTGCACAGGACGCAGCAGCAGCACGTGAAGAGGAACTTGAAGCTTAAGTCAGAAGACTAGAAACTGAGCTCGGGCAGCTGAAAATAAACCAATCTCTGTCACAGTTTCAGAGGTTTTGTGCTTCAGATGAAGACATACGTTTTTACACAAGGTTTCCATCTGAAGAAGTCTTTCAAGCATTCTGGAAAGCAATTGAGCCCTCTGCATCCATGAAGGTCTATTGGTCTCTGGCCCAGTAGAAGGGACATACAGCAGAAATGAAAGCTTCTCAAAGTCATCAGCGAAGCTTGCCACTAATTGATGAGTTTTTTTCTATACTGCTGTCATGTTTCTGCAGGACTGAAAGAGAAAATGTTAGCAGATATTTTCAAATTTAGTCTCCACAGTAATTTGCATCGTCATAACCTGGGCTAATTATCTTTACCTGATCCTTGAATCTTTGCCAATTTGGATGAGCAGAAGGCAAGTTAATTCTACAATGCCTGAAAAGTTTAAGCAGTTCTGTCCAGAGGTGCCGATCATCATCGACTGCACTGAGATAAGGTGCCAGAATCCATCTTCCCTCACACTCCAGTCTGAGGTGTTTTCCTCGTATAAAAACACTACCACCTTTAAGGGTTAATTGGTATTGCCCCATGTGGAGCAGTCACATTTGTTTCCAGCTTGTTCACTGTTTCCATTTCAGATCAAGACTTGACGAAATAGTCAGGTATACTCGAATTGTTGGAACCAGGGGATGCTTGCATGGCTGACAAAGGATTCACCATTGAGAACATTCTGGCGGAGCAAGGAGCCAAACTCATCATACCACCCTTCAAAACAGCAGCTCACTTCAGCAAAGAAGATGCTGAAAGAACGCAAGCCATAGCACGCCTTCGAATTCTTGTTGAAAGAGCCATCAGAAGAGTGAAGGAGTTTCACATCTGGGACACCCCTGTACCTTTACCATGTCTGGAACAGTTAACCAGCTGAGAATTGCTGCCTGATGAGCAATTTTCAGTGGCCGCTTGATGTTAAAGGTCACAAATCATCATAGCCAGCTAATGTGTGTGTGTAGATTCATATACACACACACACACACATACATACATACATACACACACACACACACACAGTAGTTGACATTTGAAGCGGATCACAACCTTTCATCAAAGTTTTCCTAAAACTATTGAACAACATCCATTCTTGTAAAATGTTGATTAGTGTGTGTGTGTATAAAAACCCAAAAAAACACGCACATATGTACATATATTTACACATGTATATACATATATACATACATGCATATATATTTTTTTCTTTAAATATTTCCCAAATGATGTTTAACAGAGCAAGGAAATTTTCACAGTATGTCTGATAATATTTTTTTCCTCTGAAAAATGTCAAATTTATTTTATTTCGGCCAAAATAAAAGCAGTTTTAAATTTTTTCAAAACCATTTTAAGGTCAAAATTATCAGCCCCTCTAAGCAATTTTTTTTCGATAGTCTACAGAACAAACTTTTTTTATACAATAAGTTGCTTAATTACCCTGACCTGCCTAATTAACCTACTTAATCTAGTTAAGCCTTTATGTCACTTTAAGCTGTATAGAAGTGTCTTGAAAAATATCTAGTGAAATATTATTGAATGTCATCATGGTGAAGATAAAGTAAATCAGTTATTAGAGATGAGTTATTAAAACTATTATGTTTAGAAATGTGATAAAAAAATCTGCTCTCCGTTAAACAGAAATTGTTGAAAAAAATAAACGGGCTAATAATTCTGACTTTAACTGTACACATACATATTCGCATAATGCATATACTCATGTATAAATGTCAACAAATGTACATTATGTAATGTATGATACAAATCTTGAAAACAATACAGTGAATAAATAACATATGTAAAAACAATTTCAGACAGACTTATTTAAGCAATTAACATTTTATACATTTACACAGTTCATGAGTCAAATGAGGCTTATTGCCCTCCCTTAAGATACTTATCCATGTACATACAAAAATAATAAAGGTCCAGGTTCCCTCTCATCTGAGTTATGATGTCACTGTCCCTCCACACTCTTTCCACTGTAATGTCCTCGTTTGTGTTAGAAATGAAGTCACACCAACTGAGTCCAGTTATACCAAGCTGACCTTGAACCTGCCAGTAGTATTTGTGGGATTTTTTCAGGGTTGCTTGTCCATTAACAAACTTAATATGCTTAGTCTCAGAAACTGTATGCACATCTGGACATTTCACCTCAGCAAGACCAAAACAGGGATCTGCATTAGGGTCATAAACTCTGGCATTAGGACTGGCACCAAGGTAAGGGGCATCTGGATGTACCACAAAACCACAAGGTAACACATTAACATTAAATAATAATAATAATAATTCCTTACATTTATATAGCGCTTTTTTTGGGGTTACCTAGGTGACGGGTTACCTAGGTGACGGACTGCTGAGAGTCGGTTTTGCGGAAGTTCGTGCAGTTTCGTGAGTCCCGAAACTTAAGAGATTTGCGTGGAAGTTCGTGGTAACCCAATCGCGTGGCGGCGTGGTGTCCGGGCTGGCGAAAGGGGCAGAGAGCAAAAGCATGCGCAAGCTAGCTGATGCAAAAAGCAAAGTTTCTTTGTTGCAGGGCGTTTTTCATGGTTCGTCCCCATGGCACTGTCTGCCAATGAGCAGTTGCCATGAAGGGCAGGGCCACGCCCCGTACTGACGTAGGAAAGGTCATTAATTAACAGACTGCATGTAGATTTCACGTGGTAGAACTCTTGCAAGATTAAAACTATCTTACATCAAACGTTACAAGATGAATACTGTTTGTACTGCTAGTTTTTCATTTACACCAACGTATTGCAAATGTCACTAGCTTTCGTTCAATACCAGACATCATACATTTCAGACACATACAGATTATTTTACTCTGTTATAAGGGTTAAAACAACACATTGATTAACCTAGTTGATTGGAATAAACAGCATATGAGGAACATTATGGCATATTATTCAAAGATACATCTGCCTTAGTTCTAAAATTAAGAGATTAGCTTTTATTCATATGCATTAATGTTTGTAGAGATCTCTTTGTCTCTACGAAATTGTGCATCTAGCAGGATGTGCCCAAGGCGAGCACATGACCAGGAGTCATTTAAAAGTCTCGTGAAATGGTTTCTGCTGAAGATCCTGTAAGGGCCATTGTTTTTAATTTAACTAATTTATTTAATCATTGGCTAGTTAGCCGAAGGGTACCAGAACATCTGCATAGAAGTACTGGTCAGAGGAGCCCAAAATCAATTGGCGCTCTTGTAAGAATCAGCTCTTTGGTTTAAATCATGTTTAAACTTTGGGGATTCGAATCAAAGATTCGAACATGATTCACATAGAATTATTTAAAGCTTACACTTAACTTAAGTATTTGTCCAGCAAATAGAACGTTTAGTGTAAAGCAATTCTGTATTATATTATTACGTGGCCAACAATAACAATATAAAAACAGTATCTAATTATTTAATGAGCAAGGTAGCAGTATCTGAAGCTGAGGCATTAACTTATAAAGCACACAACACACCAACATGGATCTTAAAACGAAACAAAAGTTTATTGCTACTCTATAACACAAAGTACTAATCTACGTAAAACAAACAAATGCACATACATACACACACGCACAAGCAGTTTGAGGAGAGTTTTGGCTGAGTGGATTTAACTTCTAGCCTTTGCTAAGTTCTTAGCATTGCAACCTGAGAGACTTGACTGGTCCAAAGGGAAATCCCGGCGAAGCTGATTGGTCAGCGTAGCAACTTCAGTGACGTGATGGAATTCCCTTGTCGGTGAAGAGGGGTTTCCTTAGTCGGTTGCTAGGGATACGTATGTTGGACAAGGCGGCGTTCGAAGTCCTTCCTGTGTTCCTGTAGTTATGATGAGTTTCAGAGTTTGGATGTGTTGACCCGATGGCTGGTTGTTGCACAAGCAGATCGGGGGTCGAGCCGGTAGCAAGTGAAGGTCGCTGTAACGAGGCTTCCGGCGAGGCGATGTAACGGCCACAGCACGAGAAGAGCGACGTCCGGGCAGCAACGGCGGTGACGACTGGCAAAGATGACCGGCAAAAGACGACGATGAAATTCCTTTGTTCAAAGTTTTATAGGCTTTGGTAGAGGCTGGGTCTACACAATACTTATCCAATCAGATAAGGTGCGGGGTGGAGTCACACCCCAATTCTGCCCTCTAGGAGGCCGGGTTGACACCTGGTGTGGGTGCTGCTTTGATAGCATAGTGGTTAAAATAAAGTCTCATAACATGGACACTTTTCATAGTATGGTTTCTTCATATAAACTAATGCATTTGAAATGTTCCTAGCTTTCAATCAATACCAAACATGAAGTATTTCACAAACATTCTGTAGATTTCATTTGTCACTGAGGGCTATTACTCAATAACTATCCATAACAGTTTTGTTGAACACATGGAACATGTACACACAAAAACCTACAGAAACATAAAGCAAACGTACATTACTCAAATAAACTGTTTAACCTAAATGTCCATTAAACTTTGGAAGCGTTTCTGATCGCTTCTGTGTCTGCCTGAGAATGTGTATTCCTTGCAGACGCCAAAGGACACGCGAACCAAAAGGTACTTCTCAAAAACCGGTTTGGTGGGTTTTTGATTGTAGAGCCTCTTATTGTTTTAAGGTGTAAAGTTAATTAACACGCAACTGTGATGTTGACTGGCTAGTCATCCTGTGGATTGCCTTTTGCTGGGTGCCTGTGGGTTGCTTTGAAAATGAAATCAAAGCTCAGACATGTAGGCACCAACCAATCTTTTAAGGATAACATGGTCTGTGACTTGTTCGGTTCTGGAACGATCCGTTGACTCACTACACTCTGTTATCCTGATGGTATAAGCCCTCAAGCTAGTTCAATGAATGAGACCATTGGAGATGCCCAAGATTTCAGATTCAACTTGTGTTGACCACTGCAATATGCCGATAAGTTCCTACACTATGCACCTGTGTTTTGTCCCCAAGAAAAACCCTGTCCCAGCTGATTCAACCGCTCTAAGGATGACTGTTGTGGAGACAGATGGTAAACTCTTGTCTGCTTTAATAGATACTGGCAGTGATCAGACTCTGATGGACAGGAGATTTGTGCCACCGGCTTTGATCGATCAGAGAAATCAGCTGCCCATTCGTTGTGTGCATGGAGATGAGAGGTTGCTGCCCACAGCCAGTATCAGTATGAAGGTAAAAGGGCAAGCATATGTGCTGAAGGTGGGTGTGTCTGACAGCTTACCTTTTCCAATAATTCTGGGTTGTGATCTACCTGTATTATTTGAATAGTTGCATCCAGCACAGGAGTGTAATATGGTAGTCACCCGATCAATGGTAAAACGAATTGTAAGATGAAGTGTTTTAAAATGCTTATTTATTCACATAAAGGTTACAAAGTAAAGAAGAAAAGTATTGTGTGTTTGTATATTTATTTTACTGCCTTCAAGATTTTACATTGTAAACTTGTCGGGGTTTTTTGTGACTTCTCTGTCTCCCTCTTGTGTATTATCATTTGTATGCAGTTTCACCTGTTATCAATTTGCTTGTTTCCCCATCCCCATTCCTCTCACCTGTTCTCCCTGATTATTGTAGCTATTTAGTCTCCCCTTCTCCCTCGTTCTGTGCTTGTTAATTGATTCTGTGTTCTAAGAGCTACGTGTGCAACTGGTTCTCTGTTCAAGATATCTACACATTTACTATCCGTCTCGTCTAGTCCTGTGTTGTTTAATCTACCACTTATCATCCGTTTACCTGTGCTCTGGCTCACCTCTGCTCTGCCCACAGTCCACGATCAGGTGAGGTCTCATCTTCTCGGGCTCCCTGAGGTCTGTCCCTACTTTTCTACTGCTAACCCAAGAGGGTCTTTTGAGTTTGATCAGTCCTACAACGCCCAGAGGAGGGTCGATTTCTGACTGCCTGTGTTATTTTGGAGTGACTGTTTTCTTACTGCCCAGAAGAGCAGAATTGTTGATTTATTTCTGTTCAATAAATCCTTTGAACTTCTCCTTTGCGCTTGGGTCTCCATATTTCCTGACAAAACTAAAGGGAACAAGGGGGGAACAAATGTTGTATTTACCCTTTAACTACAGGTAACAAGGGAGGAACAATGCTTCACTTTAATTTACAACCCTCAAATGTGGTATTTACCCTGTAAGTTTAGGGAACAAGGGGGTAACAAGGGAGGAACAATGCTTCACTTTAATGTACAACCCTCAAATGTGGTATTTACCCTGTAAGTACAGGGAACAAGGGGGTAACAAGGGAGGAACAATGCTTCACTTTAATTTACAACCCTCAAATGTGGTATTTACCTTGTAAGTACAGGGAACAACGAGGGAACAAATACTTTTTTTTACCCTTTAACTACAGGGAACAAAGAGGGAAGAAGCTGAACTTTAACACACTAGTGTATACTTGAACACTAAGAACAGAGTAAACTACAGCAGCAGTTTTTATTGATTGAAGACCAAATTACTAAATTACTGAAATGCAACAGTTAGCCCCCCTGTGCAAACAGCATTAAAGATGCGAGCCTGTTTTAATCTGCATTGAACCCTGACGGTAAGCCTATATCATGCAAAGTTATTTGTTGATAGTGAGTTATGGAGACATTGATGGCTTTGGTGAGATCGACGAGTAAACATACGGTAAGTAGTGTATGGAAATATATTTTATATTGAATTGCAGATTTAAAATACAGTTTACAATAAGGTTTCATAATTTCACAGGTTGTAAACCTTTTATTCATTAAACACCTCATATAAAACCCAAGCACTGAATAGGAGTACTAAAATACTCACGCAGGTGCATGTACAGTACATTTGCAGATAGCAATAGGTTGTCACCATCCTTGCATAATTCTTTATATGTATACAATACTTGAAAAAAAGTACATCGTAAACGTAATATACTTACACGGTTCTTTGCGTGATGAATATCTTATTGTTACTCCCCTATTACGCAAACGCTATGGTTTGTTCTTTTGCAATTTAAAGAAAAGTACAACGTTATTTCACTGTACTTACATGGTACTTTTCATGCTGAATATCTGGTTGTTACCCCCTTATCACCCAAGCATTACAGTTTGTTCCCTTATACCTACGTAAACGTTATTTATACTTACACTATACGTACAGAAAAGTACACCGTTATTTCACTGTACTTACGCGGTAATTTTCGTGATGAGCATCTGGTTGTTACCCTCTTATTACCCAAGCATTACGGTTTGTTCCCTTATACCTACACATCCGTTCATTATACTTACACAGTACGTACAGAAAAGTACACTGTAATTTCCCTGAACTTACGCAGTATTTTGCGGGTTGTAAAAGAAAGCGTTACCTTTCCTTTCAAAAAATTAGATTTCATGCGTGTACATTGGGCTATGGATGTGTTCCTAAATAGCATAAACTATAGAGTAAACATGCTTCATAAACGCCTGCCTCAATAGGAGGAACATTATCTAATTTCCCCTAATGGTATTTTGCTTTAGTACCTGTGTATGCTCTGTAAAGCGTGAATTTGCATACACTTCATGAAGAGATTCTCGGTTTTTTAACAATCAGCTGATCTGTACACTCTGCAGCAATTCCCTGGAAATAATGACAGAAACACTTTCCTTACAATAACATTGCAACACTGGTGTATAGCTTGGCTTGTAGTTGTTACCTTTGTCCTTGGTCTATGCCAGGTTTGCAGCAGGCTTGTAGATGCCATCGTTGGTGGCAGAGTGTGCATCTGCATCATGCTGAAGTGAGATGTTTGAAAGAGCATGGCTACAACATGGTTACACAGTGCTTTGCCTGCAGTGCATGTGCAGCATGTCATAGTGAGGTCAACAGGCACTGTGTTAGCTTTTAAACCTATCTGAAGTAAATGACAAAAAAACAATATTAGTACAATTTTAAAAAGTGACCCTTAAACTACAGAGAGAACATTGATGAGAACCATTAAACAAGGGGAAGGGGGGTAGCTGCAACCGCAGCATGAACAACTATCCCTTAAGGCTGATTTATACTTCTGCATCAAACACCAGCGTATGCTACAGCGCTGACACATAGCTCTTCGCCGTGGCCGTCGCCGTCACTGACGTGCACCTCTCAAAAAATTTAACTACACGTCGCAATAACGCGTAGCACAAGCTCTGTGATTGGTCGGCTTGGTAGCGCTGACGAGTCGGGGCGAGACCGAGAGCCGCGCGAATGTCGCATACCCAATGTAGCGATTGTTTACAAGTGTGTTTTGTTTTGTGTTTACCTCATAGTTAAAGTTGCTGCATGTCCGCCGGTTGCTGCCTCAAAATGAGCGAGTTTGAGCCACTTGTACATCCCGGAAGTGTTCAGGAAAAGCAAAAAGGCAGCGAAGAAACGACACAGGGGAACATTTACACCTCACTGACAACTAGTGTTTCGGAAGTGTTAATGCAGACCAACAGAGACAGCGCGCAGAAGTATAAATGCACAGCCACACGCGTTGCATGCGCCGTGGGTTACGCCGGTGATTTGACGCAGAAGTATAAATCAGGCTTCACACTGTAAGTTTTATTTAATCAAAAGCATAAATTTACCAAGTTGCAAAATGTGCAAGGATTGTGTAATCCTTTCATTTATTAACTTGTAGTGCAAGAGATTAGTGTTATGAACAGATTTTTCCAGTTTCTGAACAGTGTTTTTTTTCTATTTGCTAAGGTAACCTGAAGTGAATGTGGCTCCTCGCACTTCCTCATAGACCTAAAACATCTACATCTCAAGATAACCTCCCCGTTTCTCACATTGGAAACTGAACATTGCATGACAAAAAGAATGTATCATTACACAGCATAGCATCACATATTTAATATACATTTACATACTATACGTGCATTTAAACATTACATACGCTGCCTCCCTTATTTCTCTTAATTGTTTAAAACTACTTTTGAGCATATGCTATGATAAATGTACATTTCGCATTAATGTAAACAGCCTTGCTAAACCATGCTAATGTATAGATCGTCACTCACCTTCGTAGTTAAAAATGTAATTTTCGTAGAAAAACTTATATCCTTTATTAAGTTTAGAGTGCGGAGTGATAGAATGTTGGTCCACAAGACGATAAACATCCGCTGAGGTAAATGTTGGCACCGATTTTAAGGAGGTAGTGAAAACTAGGGTATCTGACTCCATTACTGCCGGAAGTATTGTTATGCAACTATCGCTGTACCGGATGTGCGGTCGACCATCCGTGAAAAAGGCCTATTGAGGAAACCCAGCATAAATCTGAGTGTGATGTTAATATGCAGGGGGCTCATGCAAGTTTAAATTCGAATTCTGATTCGAAAGCTGATAATGCAGACTCGAATGACAGCCATTCTTTAGGAGTTAAATTTGCAGAGTGGGCCAATGAATTTCAGGTCAAGCATAATGCAGTGGATGGCCTTCTTAAAATTCTTGGTGAGTGTTACAACCCCTTTTTGTCTAGGGGAGTGGGGTTGCACATTTAACAGAGGAATTGGTAATTGCGAAAAACTCAAAAACAAATTGTGATACAAAGTAAGGATGGACAGCAAGAATACGTTAAAAAATAAGTGATTCATTTACAACAAAGTAAGGGTGAATCAGTGAGTGAGGTATTTACAATATATACAAGGTTAAAGACAATAAACAAATGTTAGGAAGACTGGCTATGGGTGGCGCTAAATAAAAGAACCAAACGAAAACCAAACAGTCTTACTAATATTCACAACAAATCCCCTCTAATCTATTCTAACAAACAAAAGATATGAAAAAGAAATCTTCAACGTCAATGACGTCCTATCTAATCTACACTAACAATTAAACCAAAAATACACAGGTTGGCACACACCCTCTTACCTGGTGTATCTAGACTAATGTTAATCTACGTGCTGATATGTATGTCACGTGACGTACTTACCTACCAGTCTTTCTAAACTCACAGGGAAACATGAGGTTAGGGGAGATATGGCAAAACAAAGGTAAGAACAGACACTAACAAACTTCAACAAAGTGTAAATCACATAAAGACGAGCAATACTAATAAATGGGGATAACAAACTATCAAACACTAACAAATCAAACCAAACAAACAAGCCAAAATACAACAATCAAGCAAGCGAGCAAAGTGTCAAACAGAGTCAGAGAGTCTGCTCTAGAACTAACAAACTGAAGGCCTTTTAAAGGCCAGGTGGCATGCAGGGATTGGCTGGAGCTTGGGCAGAGTGGTGACCAATCAGGTAGCAGGAGAGATGGGATTGGTTGCAGCAAGAACAAGTGAAACAGCCATTTAGAGATGAGTGTAGGCGGAGCAAGCACAGAAGTGGACTGGGTGACAAACAGAAACACATGATGAGACACAAAAAAAAAAATAAACAAAATAACCAAATAAGTGCTGGCATGTAACACCCTCCCACTAAAGAACAAACATATAAACATATTGTTATTATATGTTTGTTCTTTAGTGGGAGGGTGTTACTTACAAGTCATGTCGAGACAGTGTCAGCAACAACATTGTCTTTCCCTTTCTTATGGCAAACCTCGAGGTTGTAATACTGTATAATCAGTGACCAGCGCATCAACCTCTGGTTCTGATTATACATTTGTGACAGGAATACAAGTGGGTTATGATCAGTGTAGATTACAACTGTAGTTGAACTGGAGCCCACATAATCCCAGATATGTAATTGTAGCTTGGGCAAAATCACATTTCGATAAGTTCAACGTCAAATTTGCTTTAGCCAATCAATCAAACACAGTGTGTAACTGAGACATATGTTCAGGCCATTCTGAAGAGTAGATCACCAAGTCATCCAGATATACATTACATCCCTCAACATCTGCCAGCACAGTAGTTACCAATCGTTGAAATGTTGCAGGTGCGATACGAAGTCCGAAGGCCATTACATTGTATTGCATAAAGTGATCAGGTGTTACGAAGGCAGATATGTCTGATGCATAAGGTGGCATGCAGGGATTGGCTGGAGCTTGGGCAGAGTGGTGACCAATCAGGTAGCAGGAGAGATGGGATTGGTTGCAGCTAGAACAAGTGAAACAGCCAATCAGAGATGAGTGTAGGCAGAGCAAGCACAGAAGTGGACTGGGTGACAAACAGAAACACATGATGAGACACAAAACAAAATAACCAAATAAGTGCTGGCATGTAACAGTGAGCATCACATAGAACTTCCAAGAACTGCTAGGACTTTACTTGGAACATGTGGAAATGTCAACTTAGACATGAAATCTGGAATGCAATATATCTACTTTGGATGCAAAGAACAGCTGTGTAAATATCTACATTTTTACCCCACTGATGTTGTCACTCAGACTGTCTGGACATTACTTTGAATATTGATGGCTTGCCTCTATTCAAAAGTAGCAGTCAGACACTGTGGCCACTGTGGTTTTGTGCAAAATCAATTTGGCTCCTTCCACTGTCTTTCCTCTTGCTCTGTTTAGGTGTCTCAAAGCCTACAGATCTTAATTTTTTGACAGATGTTGTAAATGGCCTCAGGGACATTTTAATGAATGGACTAGAGACTGAAAGGGGTAACTTGCGTGTTAATCTTTGCTGTATCAGTTGTGATGCACTAGCGTAAAATGGTTGTCAAGTGCACAAAGCAGTTTTCTAGTTATTATGGTTGTGATAAGTGCACACAGAAAGGCTTCTGGGATGGCAAGCGAGTTATATACCCAGAGACAAATGTTTTCCTGTGAACAGATGTATCTTTCCATGAGCAGGTTCAGGAGGAGCACCACCGGTCATCTGAGGTGTCTCCTTTTTGCATGCTTTCAATAAACATGGTTCAACAATTCCCTGCAGATTACATGCATCAGTGCTGTCTTGGAGTGATGTGAAAGCTGATTGTTTTGTGGTTGCTTGGAACACTTAGAACCAAATTGTCTTCTGGTCAGGTAAAAGAGATAAGTTCCAGGCTACTTGGTTTGAGGCCATTCATGCCTGACCTGTTTGCAAGGAAGCCACGTGGTCTAAAAGAGATTGACAGATGGAAAGCTACTGAACTGAGGTAGTTTACACTGCGCTTTACACTGGCAAAATTGTGCCAAAAGGTGTTCTGTCTGAGCATTCTGTTCTGAACATTTCATGTTGTTCAGTGTGGCATTGGCCATACTAGTGTGCCCACAGCTAGTGAAAGAGTACAGCTCTTTCGCATCAGATATGTTTCTTCACTTTGTAGAGGAAGGCAGAAAGTTGTACGAGGATGAGTTCCTTGTTTATAATGTGCCCTCTATGATTCACCTTGCTTCTGATGCTCATGTGTATGGTGGGCTAGATGAGTGCAGTGCTTTTCCCTTTAAAACCTACCTGCACCAGCTAAAAAGGTTAGTTCGTTTTGGCAAAAACCCACTCACAAATTATAAAAACGTCTTGGAGAAATTGACAAGCCTGCAGCTGTAGTGAAAACACAAAAACCAAATAACGTCTTTGTTGTCAGTGACTTTTAGTGTTGTGAGGTCGTTTCTGTGGTAGATGCTACGGGGGAAATGGGTAGAGTGGCGCTTACTAGTAGAATGGCAATTACAACAGAATAGTTACTAGTCACTATTAAATTAAGTACATGTTTCTAATAAATAAGAACTAGTGTCTATTTAATAAGTACATGTTTCTAATAAATAAGAACTAGTGTATATTAAATAAGTGCTAGTATCTAATGAATAAGTACTAGTATCTAATAAAAAAGAACCAGTGTCTAATCTGTAAGCACTAGAATATTTTTATAAAGCACTAGTATCTAAATAAATGG
Source organism: Danio rerio (assembly GCF_052040795.2). Classification (NCBI taxonomy): domain Eukaryota; kingdom Metazoa; phylum Chordata; class Actinopteri; order Cypriniformes; family Danionidae; genus Danio; species Danio rerio. Next base: position 20,932,725 of record NC_141026.1, on the reverse strand, counting down.
CACTAATATCTAATTAATAATAAGCACTAGTAATTAATTAATAAGTACTAGTACTTAATGGAAAAAATACTAGTATCTTAAAATAAGTACTAGTAAAATGAAATAGATACTAGTACGGGCTATAGATTAAATGTCAAAAAAGCTTGCCATACTGATTGTACATTCTGTAAAAGCAAATTTTTGCTAATTGAAAATGAAAACAGAACTGAAAATTAAAAACTAATTTTACCTCAGCCCTTATGATGCTGCAACTGTTTATAACTTATTTTTATAATTAATGCATAAGCATCATTTTGAAGAATGAGCATACTGCAAATAGGATATTTCAGCTGTGCTGATTTGCAGGTGTTCCCATGGTCAACTTAATAATGCATGAGATTTAGAGGATTGGTTCACTTTCAGAATAAAATTTTCCTGTTTCTCATTCCCATGTCACCATGTTCATGTGTTTCCTCAAATGATTTTTTTTTTTTTGAGGGAAAACATTCCAGGATTTTACTCCATATAATGGACTTCAATGATGAGCAATGATTTGAAGGGTAGCATTGCAGTTTCATTGCAGCTTCAAATTACTCTACAAAATAATAGCAGAGGAAGAGCTTTAAAATAGAATAACTGTTTTAGTTTTTAGATTCCTTTGAAGCAACATTGAAAACATTAAGAGGAGAAAAAATGTTGGAATGTTAACCTAAACGCTTGTATTCTTTTTGACAGAAGAAAAACATACAATTTGTGGATGACATGGATTTTTTATTTATTTATTATTTTGTAAGCGAACTTATCCTTTAAGTGCAATAGCAAGGTTTGTATTTTATCTTAAGCATCTTTCATGCTGGACCACGAGGTAGTTCTTATTGTTGCCCTGGTGTACATTTTGTACTTTAAAATTTTTTATGGTAAATATTTTTTCTCTGAATAAAACTTGTCCTTACCTCATTTGTGGCAAAAAGCAGTCAGACTGTGCTTCAAATTGTCTATTTATATGCTACATAGAATAAGGTCTTGATTTATGAGGGTTCTTAAATGATAATATTTTTAATTTTCAGAAATGTTTTGAAATTAGTTAATTGTTAAACTGTGAATTCTGGAGATATTTAGTTAAAACTGTAAAGGAGTCTGAATAGTTAGGACTTTTTAAAATAGTAGAATGCCAGCTAAAGTTAATGGTGTGACTGAAATATTGGAATTATGTTATAAGGAATTAGGGACACTGATATAAATATTTGTGTATATACTTGTGTATACTTTTTAGTGTGCAGTACCTCACTTATCAAGGGTTTGTAGCCAAAGGGGTTTTAAGTGCAGATCATTTTATTCACACTTTTGCCCCTTTGGCACCAAACCCTTATGCTTTCCTTGTAGAATTTCGCAGTGGTCAAGTTTCCGCAAGATGACACTGTTGATGTAGTGCCTACCAACTGGCTTGAACAAACAGAAAAGATATTTATAATTACTTATATACTTTTTACATAAAGCTCAAGTTGTTTCAATACTGTGTGTGACCAACTGTATCTAAACCTAATCTAATATTTTTTTCAGCTAAAATCTAATATAAAGGGTTAATCTGAATATCTGTCAACAGGATATATATTGCTACTGGCCAAAAAAAAAATTTACTGCCAAAGCAAAAAGACGAGCTACACCAGACACAGCGCTTTGGTCAAAACATGTTGTGGTGGTTTTGGTGTATCCAGGTATTTAGGAAGTATTAACATATATTTGTTACCTATTGGGGTTGGGCGATGTCGACCAATCTGGCATTGTACGATGTCTAATGTGACACATCATGATGGATAATGGCATTGTCGTCATAGGCAGTGGTGAATTAACTGTTTATAAATAATAAATTAATTCATAATGAATTAATCATTTGTAGCCGACCGTTTCAACTACCTGACCCACTTGGTCTGTGTTTTACTCATAACCAAATCATCAATAAATAAAGAGAAGTTACACACAAATTACCACCTGTCAATCACTTTTCCTGCAGGACTCTGGCTTAAAAAGGGAGAGTGATCTATGTTGTTATAATGAGGTTTCACTAAAATGACTAAGTACAAGCGTGAAAGCGAAAGATTGAAGCAGTGTACTGACTGGCACAGCATCTTGACGTCTATCGGCCATCGGTGATGGACGATGACATTTTCTATCGACCCAACCTTAATACCTGTGTAATTAGAGGATAGGTTTACTTCAAAAAAATAAAAATAAAAATCGGACAATTTTCTCACTTCTATATCATTCAAAAAGTAGATATATATTAACGGTGTAACGATACACATATTCGCATTAAACCGTTCGGTACGAGACTTTTGGTTCGGTACGCTTTATAAATATAATAAATACATTATATATATTATATAATATATAATGTTTTCAGTGCAGCAACGCTCAACATGGCATCCTAAATGACGTGGCAGACAACATGCTGCCTTCTCGCTGTCATGTTAAGCAAAGTAGAAGATCGCTTTTGAACTCAGAATATCACTTTATTAAAGCATGCACTCAATTGCAATCTTGCTGCTTTCTGTATCAGCCTGAGCCTAATCGTGCTGGCTCCGCCCCTGTTATCCCAGCAACCCTGGACCCCGACACTGAATAGCCAATCTCAATAACCTGTTTACATATCGCCACATCCTCCTACCTCCAAACACTACTCCTGTCAGGCATGCGTTACACTAGTTCGCAAAACGGCTAGTAACGTTAATGTAATCCTCCTACAGACCATTTTCTTGGCAGCTGCATGGAGGGCGCCATAGCGAACAGCGTCTTTAGGAAGAATGTTAAGAACTTCCGTTTACAGTGTTTACAACTGGTAAATTGTATTCAGAAAACAGGTTTCAGTAGCGTTTTGAGTGAATTACGGAGTGTTTGCGTGACACAACTTTGAAAAGTGTGTTAAAGCCGTCATAAACTGTCAGATGTAGTTCAAGCATGAGAGGAAAACTTTCTCCTAGTTCTTGTGTCTGCTGTCAGAAATACAAATCAGGCTATTGTACAAAGTATGATCTTCTGACAATGCATACCAGCTGTGTCATTCTTTCTAAAATGCCTGGTGCATCAACTCTATGCATGGAATCATTGATGCGGATCGACTGAACTCTGTGTCCATCTGCTTGCAAGCAACCTTTCACCATACTATATCCTGCACTTGGTATTTTTTGTTTGATGGCTAAAATGGCACTAATGGCACATCTAATTACTGGTCAGCAAGGTTACTGTAGGTATTTTTTGTAGAAAGACCTAGTTCACGCATGCGTCTGAGGACAGTTGACTGGTTGACTCCTAAAATATTTGCAAAACATGAAACTGGCAAAGCCAAGTCGATGAGTCTGGTCAACAGTTCAGGCATGTGCAGGATAAAATATTTGAAGACCGGGGGGTTGTTGTGGGGGTATGTTTGACGGTTTTTGTCACGGGGGCACTTCCGATCAAGGGAACTTTCTTTCCAAGACTAAAAAGGGCATGTGCACAGCACAGGTTGAGCCCTAGGTGTGCACATGCCTGCTCTGCAAGTTCAGAAGAGTCTCCAAAATATAATTTGGCATCTCAGAAATGGTGGATGATGTAAAAAGGAAAATTTACTGATTTAGGATGTAGTTAAAATAGTTAAGGTCCATCTGATGCCCATCTTAAAACTGTTGTTATTGTTGACCTGAGGCATTTTAATAAAAGTGTCATCCGTGAAAAAAATCCACAGAAGTTTATATGTTAATTTTATTATCAAGAGGCCATTTCAAGTTGTTTTATATTTAAATAAAAAGGCAAGAAAGAATGCAGGGGCATGTGTCAAAATCTGACTAATGACAGTTTATGCCACACCCCTTTACACAAACACACACACACACACACACACACACATATTATATTTACACACACAATAATTACATTCTTATCAATTTCAATTTAAATAATTATTACAATTCTGGTAATTATAATGTAATTAAACTAATCAAATTATATATTATAATATGGGCAATTAGATTCTAATCAGTTCTACTAAATTATTTTATTACAAACATTATAAATTATTTTAATTATTCTAATATACTATATTATTAAAGTTATATTATTTTTATTAACCTATTAATTATATTACTTTGATCAAACTATTAATACATGTTTGTTATATTGTATTTTTATACTATAATTAAAAAAACTATTAGCATACACACACCTTTTAACCTTATAATATTCTGTGTGTTTCTTTCTCTGTGTTTGTGTTCTACATTGGTGATTGGTGATTGTTTGATTACCACATATCTTTTGCTTATTCTAATTTATTTTAACTTGCAATTAATGAATAAAAGTAAAAAAAAAAAAATATATATATATATTTGTTTTATCTACCTATACTGGATAAATCTATCTAATTTGGTTTGTGTTGTCTGGTGATCTGAGGGTGTTGGTGAGTTAGTTAATTGAAAAGTTTTCTTAATCAATAAATGTCATGTTATAGTTAAACACTATTAAGTGATTCCCATTGAAATTCTATGTTCACTACCTGTAATGTTAACGTAAATTATGCTAGCTCACTATCCTATCCTCTGCTCGTTCTTATTTTTAATTCTGTAAAATGTCCAAGAAACACAGCGAAAATGGACCTCATTATGTCTCAACCTTTTTTACAGCTCATGACGGACATTTCTCAAAGAGGGAATTACAAAAATCTTACCTGAGACAGTGTGTGGGAGCTTGACTGCCCAGCCATTTTGCTCGGCAGGCTTCCTTCAGTCTGGATTCAGTGTCTCATCACGCATGCGCATTGTTGCAATCGATGGCTCTCGCTTGTTGCCTGTGACAGCGGTAATGTAATTTTGACAGTGGAGTGAAGCTGTTTGATTTGTATTCGTAGGTTGACGTGTCCGTGGTGAAACTGTATTCGTTTTTGTAAAGTACACCCACACATTGTAAATTTATAAGTCGTATACAAACAGACCAAAAAAAATTTAATTTGTTCTAATCGCAGATTTTGGAATTGTACCCTTGTCAAATTACGAGTTCGTTTCATTTCTCTTTACGTTTTAATAATTACAGATGCGTGAATTTTATTTATGCATAAAATATTTGTTCACGCACAAAATATTTATGACAGTGATTTTATTCTATTACTAATCTTGTTTACATTATTTCCATGGCCAACGATAATAATGGTTGTCTGGTATGCCCATAGGGTGCATTCCCCTGTTTAGGTGATGCCTATGGAATATTTACCACTGTGTCTTCCACCTTTCAGGCGGACCAGTGTCTTTCCCTAACCGCTAAACATCTTATCATATGTAGCACTCCCCCTCATTAGGTCTAGTCCATATACTCTATTACCATCAAGAGTCCTGATGGACGTCCTGGTTACGTCCGTAACCCAAATTACCCGAATAGGAAATGGGAAATCTCCACTGCCACAGCATGTGAGTCTCCAGCTGGGAGCTGAGTGATCGGCTTTTCAGCGGGCAATTCTGGAGCTTTACTCCAACAGCTGACTGATATAGCGTTGATGAGCTCATCAGGTTGGGCTGTGGAGCTAAGCTCCGGCAATTCAATTGGCATTTCATTGGCCCGTTTTCTTATCTTCAGAAGTGATTGGTCATCTAACGCACTCTCAAAGTCTGTTTATCTACAGACACACGTCTCTGTTCCCTATTCGGGGACCGTTAGTTACAGACATGACCAGGATGTTACAACTTTCCCTCTACTAAATGGTTTTGTGTTGCACCATTTAGCTTTAAACAAAACTCTATGTTCCGACTAAATATTTGTGGATGCCTTTGCTCATGTGAAATACAGAAAAGAGTTCACAGCAAAATTACATTGATGATCTCATGCTGATAAGGAAGGACCACCATTTTTCTGTTCCTTCATCTCCTACTGCACACATACTTTTTATGTTCTGCCTAATCTTACATTTTAGTTTAATTTTGCAAAAAGTGTTTTGTGGTATTTTCTATACATTAATTAAACATAAATTTCTTCATGACAAATTTTAAGCAAGTTCAGCACCAGTCTGCCAAAAACTTGCCAAACATCTTTAAGAGAAACACATGCTTATGCCACAGAAAGGAACTGTCATTGTAGTATATGCCCTAATGGATCGCAGTGCAGAGGCTATTTAAATGTCGAAATCATACACCAAATTATAGGGTTCTGTTGGACCCTTAGAATCATCCTAATCAAATCATTCTGGATGCTAATTGAATCGCCCTGGCTCTAATTGAATCGTGCTGGATGTACATTCCCAGAATATAATGAGAAATGCAAAGGACCTGCTGAGAGGCTGTTCTTTGTCTGTCAGTAATAAGAGTTTCGGCCCAGCTGGGAGAACTCTGGACATGGAGATCTCATCTTGTGAACAGACCCTTCATTTGCACTGATTACTTGTCCTCTTCAGCTGTGAGCATGAATATTCACCAACACTTTTGTTTCCTCCTGTCATGTGGTGGCTTAACATTTAGTTGCCTTTGCATGCTACAATTAACAACTGCACATCTGCAACAGCCTTCATTGTAATCTTATTTATGTGTAAGTTAATACAACAAAAGGTTTTTATTTATTTAAACAAATAAAAAACAAAAATAGCCTCATAAGTTTAAACAATTTGTCTAGTTTTAAGATATGTAAGTACACAAACTTAGATAAGAAGAGAAATTGTTGTAAACTATTTTTTTGACATGAAATGAACAACTGACATTTCCTCCACAATATACAGCTGTTAATCATTCATTTTCTTTGCTTAGTCACTTTTTTAATCAGGGGTCGCCACATCGGAATGAACCGCCAACTTATTCAGCATATGTTTTACGCAGCGGATGCTCTTACAGCTGCAACCTATCACTGGGAAACATCCATACACACATACACTACAAACAATTTAGCTTACTCAATTCACCTATAGAGCATGTTATTGGACTTGTGTTTGGGGGGAAACTGGAGCACGCAGAGGAAACCCACGTGAACAATAGGAGAACATGCAAACTTCACACAGAAATGCCAATGACCCAGCCGAGGCTCGAACCAGAGACTTGCTGTGAACCAATCATGCTACTCACTGCGCTGTTATTTAAAAAGGAAATCAATTATGGCATTTAAAAAATGTCTAAGATTATGTTTGTAATTAGTTTACCAATTCTTTCCTTATTGTACATTAGTTATACATTTGTCAATGAAACAAATTATTCCCTTAGGACCAAATGCTGAATTGTACACCTGTCACACTCTAAAATTTAATATTGATTTGGATAATAGCCTATTAGAAAGTAAATAAATTGAATATGATTTTAATGTGTGATGAGAAATATGTTAATATTTTTAAAGAAATTTGTGAGGTGATGGATGACAGGGTGGTGGTAGAAATTACAGGGTGTTGTGGAAATGACAATGAATCAATGTTAATGTAGAGAAACAGTGGATATTTATTGAACCAAAAAATGTAACTCTTAAATTCACACTTATTTAACTCAATTTACAAAATTATTTAGCATAACCACTGTAACATAACTGGTAACACATATTGTAACATATATTTTGGAGGTAAACATTCCGTTTAACATTCCATGAAAACGGTCTGGGTTCAATTTCCAGGACAATTCAAAGCACTCGGAGATGAAAAGTCTGGCCTAAAAAAATCCCTGCTGACAAGTAACGAGTTTGGGACACTTCACAGAACTGTCTTAAACCACTCTCTGCCGACTTCAAAAGAACATGGCAGATAAGATAAAAGAGGAAAAAAAAACATCTTTAGTTAACCTTCTGCTCACAGACAAAATACATTTCTCAACATTAAACAAAGACATTTAGAACCCAAATCTCTTGTTTAATTACACTTAACTTTTGTAATGTGTACAAATCCTCATAGTTTATACAAATTCATACTTTCAGGCCTTTTAAACGCATCAATGATGTAAGGATGTGGGAATTATGTTGATGTATTTTGATGTACCTCAATTGTTGATGTACTTGTGGAGTGTTTGGTGTCAATAGAATGCCCTTGAAATTTTACAACACATGATGCGTAGAGTATGATCATAATCACCACTGCTTACATTCTTTAATTCCCTGCATTAAATGCCTCTCCGCATGCTTTAAAGTTTGCGATCGCGTTCCTCCAAACTGTATTGCAAACTTAGCGCATCCAGAAGGACATCAAAGGAGTTTCATCATGACGGAAGCATACAGGGAGAGACCCCAGACATTAAAGTCCAGGTATTTTTAGTTATGCGATTAAGCTGTGTCCCTTTTATCAAAAAAGGTGTTTTTGTTTTTATAATCTTGGTGATCCTTAATGGTGCGTTAATCCTTAATCTCTATTTCCTCGCTTTACTATTTCTCTTTGTTGTTATATGTTCTATAGACTAGTATAGACCTGATATCTCCACGTGGTTTACCTTTGTTCTATGTTTAATGTATGTTCGTGCGTTTGTTCGTTATCTGTCTGACTAGTCAATAAATCCCATTATAGTCAAATGAATTGTATTGTTTGCCTCACAAGAAAATGTCACTGAAACACAGATTCCCCTGCCTAGCTGTTATCTACTTCACAAGAAGTAGCAATAATCCCCTTTTCTAAATGAATAGATCATTACCGTGTCCGCTCCGAAGAGCGGCGGCTCTGGTTATGTTTGTTTGGTCAAATTAACAGTAAATTAATCCAGAATGTTAATGATTAATAGTAATTCGTTATTGTTGATAATTAATAATCATAATCTGAGAGTCCGCTCGGGCAGGATCAAATACAATTTGTTTGACCAAATTGACTGAAGCTTAAGCCGGAATATTAATAATTAAGAATAAACCGTTATTGTTGATTATTTATATTCATAAAATGAGCTAATTTCTGTTACACAACACACTTTTTGCATGTGTAGGGCTGAGATTGATCTTTAAAAAAAACATGTTTTACATTTGTCTAACAGATTAACAGTAACAGTGCATACTATGAACTTATTTATTATTTAAGTATTGTTTAAATTACTTTTAAAATATAAGTATTACACGTCTAAAGGGAACAATGGAAACTGAAAGGTGTGGTTTTAGAGCACAATAATTAATTAATATGTCACCATATTACATAATGTGTGTATTGCAACATTTTAAGCAAAACCGTGCTATTACTCTGCTAATTAAACCTTTACATTCTGCTCTTACTGGTGGAATTTGCAGTCAATAAAGATTGACTGCAGGCTGGTCAAATTTTGCCATGAAACCTCCAACACTAAACTGACCATTGTTTCAGTTTCCTTGTCCAACCCCTATACTCATTCATTAATTTTCTTTCAGCTTAGTCCCTTTGTTTATTTGGATTCGCCACAGCAGAATCAATTACCAACTTATCCAGCATATGTTTTATGCAGTGAATGCCATTCCAGTCCCAACACAGCACTGGGAAACACCTATACACTCTTGCATACACAGGATCATTTCAAGTATATTGATTTCACTATATTTTCCTCCTGTTTAGTTACTGTTAATTTAAAAGTGTTCTATGTTCATAAAAATGTAAAAAGAGTCTGTAAAATGTTAGTAGTTTCACCTCTTCATCCCCTTGGGATTAACATCAAGATGGTATAGTCTAAGCAGTCATACCTGTTGTACTATTGTTTAAGCATGCTTTTCCACCTTTTCCCTGAACTAAAGAGGTATGTGTAACAAAGGTTCTTTGTGTGGGAAGAAGAAGACAGGGTCGGCGTTGAGGTAAGTAACAGATCTTTTTATTTTTTAGTCACAACTGCAAGGACAGCTCCCACTATGTGGCCGTCGTTCAGCTCTCTCTCCCGACTGTTCCTCCCGTTCTCCTTAAGACGGGTGTCTCTCCGGTCCAATCACTAGAATAAACAGGTGTTGCTTATTATTTCGGATTGGCCTGCTGATTAGCCGCCGGGCTCTGAGCATGCTCTCCCCCTTTATTGGGTATTCGATCATGCTTACCTCTCCACATACCCCCACCGCCCGCCTCAGGCCGGGGAGCCGTCCGGCCTGCACCCCCCCCCCCTCCCCCCGCCCTGGAGAGGAAGTCGGCTACAGCCATCTGCGCCCCCGGTCTGTGGATCACCTTGAATTTAAAAGGCTGTAATGCTAGATACCAACGGGTGATCCGCGCGTTGGTATCCTTCATACGGTGGAGCCACTGGAGAGGAGCATGATCTGAACAGAGGACGAATTCCCTACCCAGGAGGTAATAGCGAAGAGTAAGAACGGCCCACCTGATCGCCAAACATTCCTTCTCTATGGTGCTGTACTTAGCCTCACTTTTATTTAGCTTGCGGCTAATGCACAGCACCGGCCGTTCCGCTCCTGCCACCTCCTGGGAGAGAACCGCCCCCAGACCCCGATCGGACGCGTCCGTCTGTAAAATAAAGGGGAGAGCAAAATCAGGAGCGTGCAATAGCGGCCCCCCACAAAGTATAGATTTTACCTTTGAGAAGGCCTGTTGGCACTGCTCCGACCATTGGACGGTATCCGGTCCCTCCTTTTTAGTGAGATCAGTCAATGAGCTGACAAGGGCCGAATAATTAGGAACAAACCGCCTATAATATCCTGCCAGCCCCAAAAACTGTCTCACCTCCTTTTTGGTCTTGGGTCTCGGACAGGTTGCAATGGCTGCAGTCTTATCAATTTGGGGCTGCACCTGCCCGTGACCTAAGTGGAAGCCCAGATACCTTACCTCCACTCACCCAATTGCGCACTTCCGTGGGTTGGCCGTGAGCCCGGCCCGTCTCAGCGCCGACAATACCGCCCTCAGATGTTGCATATGCCGCTGCCAATCATTACTGTAAATGATGATGTCGTCTAAATAAGCAGTGGCATATGCTGCGTGAGGGCTGAGTATTTTGTCCATCAGGCGCTGGAACGTCGCCGGCGCCCCGAACAGCCCGAACGGAAGTGTCACAAATTGGTGCAATCCAAACGGCGTAGTGAAGGCTGTTTTTTCGCGGGATATTGGAGATAAGGGGATCTGCCAATAGCCCTTCGTTAAATCCAATGTCGAGTAATATCGAGCAGCACCTAACCGGTTGAGCAACTCGTCAATACGCGGCATTGGATAAGCGTCGAATTTCGACACAGCATTCACCTTGCGGTAATCCACACAGAACCGGACCGAGCCGTCCGTCTTAGGTACCAAGACAATCGGGCTGGCCCAGTCGCTGTGGGATTCTTCTACTACTCCCATTTTCAACATATTATTCAATTCTTCCTGAATCACTTTTTTCTTGTGTTCAGGTAGGCGATAGGGCCGGGTCCTAACGACCACGCCCGGTTCGGTCTCGATATGGTGCTGAATCAGGTTAGTACGACCGGGCAGGGGCGAAAACACGTCAGAGTATTCACGTTGGAGGTGACGGATGTCGAGGAGCTGGCTCGCTGAGAGATGATCGCCCCCGGTGACCAGAGCGCTCGGCCGTTCTCGGCCGGAGCTCTCCGGCCCCAGGTCATCCTCGTTAGTAACAAGCGTAGCCAGCGCCACATCCTCCGGCTCCCTCCACTGCTTACATTTTACATTTACATTTAGTCATTTAGCAGACGCTTTTATCCAAAGCGACTTACAAATGAGGACAAGGAAGCAATTTACACAACTAAGAGCAACAATGAATAAGTACTAAAGGCAAGTTTCAGGTCTGTAAAGTCTAAGAAGGGAAGTGTTAGTAGTTTTTTTTTTTTTTTTTTTTTTTTGTACAGTTAGTGTGATATTCAAATAGGCAATTGCAGATTAGGAAGTGAAGTGGAGACTAAATAGTTGAGTTTTTAGTCGTTTCTTGAAAATAGCGAGTGACTCTGCTGTTCTGATGCAGTTAGGGAGTTCATTCCACTAACTGGGCAGATTGAGCGTGAGCGTTCGCGAAAGTGATTTTTTCCCTCTCTGGGATGGAACCACGAGGCGACGTTCATTCACAGAACGCAAGTTTCTGGAGGGCACATAGATCTGCAGAAGTGAGTGCAGATAAGAAGGTGCTAGGCCAGAAGTCACTTTGTAGGCAAACATCAGAGTTTTGAATTTGATGCGAGCAGCAACTGGCAGCCAGTGCAAACGGACTAGCAGCGGAGTGACATGTGCTCGTTTAGGTTCATTGAAGACAACTCGTGCTGCTGCATTCTGGAGCAGTTGAAGAGGCTTGATAGAGTTAGCTGGAAGCCCAGCTAGTAGAGAGTTGCAGTAATCCAGTTTGGAGAGAACAAGAGCTTGAACAAGGAGTTGAGCTGCATGTTCAGATAAGAAGGGTCGGATCTTTCTGATGTTATAGAGTGCAAATCTGCACGATCGAGCAGTTCTAGAAATGTGGTCAGAGAAGTTTAGTTGGTCATCAATAGCTACTCCAAGGCTTTTCACCATTTTGGATGCAGTAATGGTTGCCCCATCCATCTGGATTGAAAAGTTATGGTGTAGAGTCGGGTTGGCAGAAACTACAAGCATTTCCGTTTTTGCGAGGTTCAGCTGAAGATGATGATCTTTCATCCAGTGTGAAATATCCAACAGGCAGGCTGAGATACGAGCTGGAACCGAGGGATCATCAGGATGAAAAGAGAGGTATAGCTGGGTATCATCAGCATAGCAGTGGTAGGAGAGTCCATGTCTCTGGATGACTGGTCCTAGAGATGATGTGTAGATGGAGAAGAGAAGTGGCCCAAGAACAGAGCCTTGAGGTACCCCAGTGTTTAGATGCTGTAGGTTGGACACCTCTCCCCTCCAAGACACCCTGAATGACCTGTCAGAGAGGTAAGATCTGAACCATTGTATAACAGTGCCCGCAACGCCCAGTGACTCAAGCGTAGATAGCAGGATCTGGTGGTTGACAGTGTCAAAAGCAGCTGACAAGTCCAGCAAAATGAGGACTGATGATTTAGAGTCTGCTTTAGCCAGTCTGAGATCCTCCACGACCGAGAGCAGGGCAGTCTCAGTTGAGTGGCCTTTCTTAAAGCCGGATTGCTTGTTGTCCATGAGATTGTTTTGAGTAAGAAAGTCCAGGACTTGATTGAACACTACTTTCTCCAGAATCTTGGCCATGAATGGAAGCAGGGATACTGGTCTGTAGTTTTCAAGTAGCGTATGGTCCAGGTTGGGTTTCTTTAGCAGTGGGGTTACCCTAGCCTGCTTAAATGTAGTGGGGAATAAACCAGAGTCAAGAGATGTGTTAATTATGTGAGTCAGTGTTGGTATGACTGCAGGAGAGATGGCTTGCAAGAGATGAGAGGGAATGGGATCGAGTGGACAGGTGGTTGCATGGCTAGATAGCACAAGTTTGGACACCTCAGACTCAGAGAGCTGAGAAAAAGAGGTGAGTGTGTTTGGTGTTGGTGTTGTATCTTGCGTGTTTGTTGTAGGTGCAGCAAATTGAGCACTGATTTTTGCAGTTTTGGTGCAGAAGAATGTAGCAAAGTCATCAGTAGTAAGTGTGGAGGATGCGGGTGGAGGAGGAGGATAGAGGAGGGAGGAAAATGTTTTAAAAAGTAGGCGAGGATTAGTGGCATTGTTGATTTTCAGACGGTAATACGTCTGCTTTGCAGAAGTAACCTCAGCTGAGAAAGAGGACAGAAGAGTTTGGTATGTTAAGAGATGTGCAGGATTTTTAGTTTTCCGCCAAATTCTCTCCGCAGCCCGAAGTTTTGAGCGATGCTCACGGAGAGCATCCGAGAGCCAGGGTGCAGGAGGACTGGCACGGGCTGGCCTGGATGCAAGAGGACATAATCGGTCTAGACATGATGCTAGTGTGGAGCAGAGTGTATTAGTGGCACTGTTCGAATCAAGTGCAGTGAGTTTGCGAGATGGAGGAAGAGAGTCTGAAACAATGGTGGATAGTCTATTGGGTGAGAGAGATCGTAGGTTTCTGCGAAAGGTAACCAGTGTAGGAGTGTGTGGCGGCTCAGGAGTAATGTGGATGTTGAGAGACAGAAGGAAATGATCAGATATTTGTAGTGGAGTTACTATTGTTTGATCAGTGAAGCAGTGTCGTGTGTAAATAAGGTCTAGCTGATTACCTGATTTGTGGGTAGCAGAAGTAGGTGCTCTTTTTAGGTCAAAAGAGGCAAGCAAAGTCTGAAAGTCTGCAGCTTGCGGTTTGTCAACGTAAATGTTGAAGTCACCTAGCACCAATAAGGGAGTGGCAAAATTAGAAAAAGATGAGAGAAGAACATCCAGTTCATCTAGGAAGTGACCTAATTTACCTGGTGGGCGGTAGATGACAACCACATTTATGTAGAAGGGGTGGATAATGGTGACTGCATGGAATTCAAAGGAGCTGATTGTTGGCAGGGACGGTATCAGAGTAAATTTCCATTCTTTGGAAATTAGTAGTCCAGTCCCACCCCCTCTCCCTGTCTGACGAGGAGTGTGGGAAAAAGAGAAATTAGCAGAAAGAGTAGCATGTGTAGCAGTGTCCTCCGGCCTCAACCAGGTCTCAGTTAGAGCCATGAGATTATAGTCAGAATATGTAGCTATGGAGGTAATAAAATCAGCCTTGTTAACAGCTGATTGACAATTCCAGAGGCCCACGGAGAGAGAGAGTTGTGAAATAGTAGATACATGTATTGAACGAAGGTTGTGAGGATTACGCCTGCAGCGCACCTCCCGTGTTTTGCGAGTGTTAGTAACAACAGGAATTAGAAAACACATAATAAAAGTGCACTGACAACAAAAAATAAGTGTAAAGTAAAACAATACAGTAAAGTACTCAAGTGCTTTGTCGGTGTCTTTGCTCGGTGGAGTCGCGCAGGTAGAGTCGATGGTCTTTACCCTCGTCGGTCTTCACAAGAGGCGGTCTTCACACGAGGCTGCCGCGACCGCTGCCGCGGTGAACTAGTTGTTTATATAACCCCAAAGCACTAGCTGATTGAATTCAGCTGGACACGCCTCGAGAGTCAAAACAAGGGCCGAAACTGAGGCGGACGACGCGAAACCGCGTCTGCGTTCGCTACACAAGCTCTTATAGTAACCAAGGAAACAGTGGCTAAACAACTTCTAGTATTATACACAACTGAAAGCAAGTTTAAATGTCCTACAACTTTACACAAACAGCTGGAAACAAGTCCTCAAACCATACACAACAACTGAAACAAATCTTAAATGTACTTACAGGCTGCTGGTCTAGATGCTGATAAAGTGCTTCCACATTAATCTGCTTAAGCAGATTAATGTGATAAATCTGACGCGAGTCAGCCCTGTCCGAACGAACCACCTCGTAATCGAGATCACTGACTCGTCGTGTGACCACAAACGGCCCTTGCCACTTGGCGAGTAATTTAGAGCTGGAAGTGGGTAGCAGTACAAGTACTTTATCTCCCTGTGAAAATTTACGGAGTTTAGTGCCCTTATCATATCGCCTGCGTTGGTCATCCTGAGCCTTAAGCAAATTCTCTGTAGAGAGCCGCCCCAGTGTGTGGAGTTTTGCTCTTAAGGTCCAGGATATACTGAATTTCATTCTTACTATTAGAAGGCTCGTCCTCCCAAGCCTCTCTAACAACATCCAAAACCCCTCTGGGCTGTCTGCCGTAGAGAAGCTCGAAGGGGGAAAACCCCGTGGAGGCTTGGGGAACCTCTCGCACAGCTCCAACCACTTATCCCAATTTTTCGCGTCCTCGTGAACGAATTTACGGATCATTGATTTAAGCGTGCGATTAAATCTTTCCACCAGCCCGTCTGTTTGTGGGTGATAGACGGTGATGCGAATAGATTTAATGCCCAATAATCCATAAAGCTCGCGCATCGTGCGTGACATGAACGCGGTGCCTTGATCAGTGAGAATCTCCTTGGGGATTCCCACACCGGAAATGATGCGAAACAGTGCCTCCGCAACGCTCTTTGCTGAGATATTACGGAGCGCGACTGCTTCCGGGTATCGGGTTGCATAATCCACCAGAACTAATGCAAACCGATGCCCGCGTGCGGATCGCTCTAATGGCCCGATGAGATCCATACCAATTCTCTCGAAGGGGATCTCCATAATTGGTAAAGGGCGCAACGGCGCTTTTGGGGTGGCCGGCGGATTTACCAGCTGACATTCACTGCACGCAGCGCACCATCTGCTGACGTCACCGTGAATGCCCGGCCAAAAGAATCGGGTCATGAGGCGATTTAGTGTGGCCGCCTGACCTAAATGTCCGGGCATAGGATTAGAATGAGCCGCCTGAAAAAGCATTTCCCGGCGGCTCTTTGGTACTAATAACTGGGTTGTGTCTTCTTTTGTCTGAGCGTCTTGGGTCACTCGATACACCCTATCATTAATAACCGCAAAATACGGATAGGAGAGGGGTCGATCAGGCTGGAGGATTTTCCCATCAATAACTTGCACTCTTTCGAGTGCATGTTTTAGTGTATCAGGGGAAAGTCTTTACATCGGGAAATTCCCAGCCCTTCCCCTGAGTCAGCGCATGACGTCACTGCTTGGGATTCCCCCAGCTGAGCGACACGTCCCCTATCCGGCGATTTCTTCTTCCAAGAAACACCCGCACATAAAACTCCCAATAATCTATTGAATCCAGGCCAATTAGTTCCCAGAATTAGCGGGTGTTTGAGGTGCGGGTTAACCGCTACCTCCACTCTATGCTTTTTCCCCCGAAATTGAATGTCTATTGCCGTTAGCGGTTAGTGAATTACATCCCCGTGTACACACCTTACCCTTACCGTGCGGCTCATATCCAAAGCCGGGTCTTGAAGCAAGCTTTGGTGGATGGAGGTCTGATAACACCCCGAATCCACCAAAGCTTGATATGTACCCCCTTTAATACTCACAGGTATCCGGTATAGCCCGTCGCGACCGGGGGCGACTGCTGGCACATCGGGCAGGCGGACCAATGCACCCACCTCCATCACGGAGCAGTTCTCTGGTGCATGATCCGCCCCCCCACAATGCCAATATGCCGGCCCAGACCTTCCCGTTATACCCCCGAGGGCAGCAGGACCAACTGATTGGGCCGGAGAGAGACCCGTCATAGCTGTAGGCCCACCCATGCCACGTGCCTCCCCGTCTCTATCCCGATAGGTGCCCCAGCGATGCGTGCTGCGCTGGGGCTCCGGGCCTGGGATCTGCCTCCTGGGAGTCGGTATGGGCGGTCCTCTCGATCTGGGCCTAGGGATAGGAGGAGAGAGAGAAAGAGGAGGGACAGGGGGAGAGAGAGAGAGAGAGGTTACTTCGCCAACCCTGGACCTCGCTACCAGGTGATCCTCTGCCAGCTGGATGGCCGTTTCCAGATTGTCTGGTCGGTGGCACTGGACCCACTCCGATGTTCGGGAGGGAAGGCGGGCGATGAACTGTTCCAGTACCACAGCGTCGACGATCTGATCGATGGTCCGGTCATCCTGCACCAGCCATCTGCGGCAGGCGTCACGGAGCTGCTGGGCGAATATGAAGGGCCGACCGCTTTCCTCCAGCTTCAGCGACCGGAAGCGCTGGCGTTGTTCCTCCGGATTGCGGCTGGCCCGCTGAAGTATGGCTCGTTTCAGGTGCGCATAATTCAGGAGATCCTCGGCCGGTAGCTGCTGTGCGGCGGTCTGGGCTTCGCCCGACAGCAGCGGGATGACTCTCACCGGCCAATCGGCCCGGGGCCACCCACACGCTCCTGCCATCTTCTCAAACAAGTCTAAGAAGACTTTCAGGTCATCTTGCGGCCCCATTTTGTGTAGTGTGATGGGAGGGTGGGTGGCTGATGTTGATCCGGGCTGGATCCCCTGCTTCAGCATGCTCCGGACGAGCTCGCGGTCCTCGCGCTGGGCCTCCACCAGGACCTTAAAGCGCTCCTCCTGCTCAGCTCGTATGTCCAGGATCTCCTGGTGCTGTTCACGGTGGAGGACCGCGAGCGCCTGGATCACTTCTGCAAACGGACTGGTTGACGGAGTGGTCATCTTAGCGGCGAGGTCTCTTCTTCTTCCCGGGTTCCGGCACCACTGTAACAAAGGTTCTTCGTGTGGGAAGAAGAAGACTGGGTCGGCGTTGAGGTAAGTAACAGATCTTTTTATTTTTTAGTCACAACTGCAAGGACAGCTCCCACTATGTGGCCGTCGTTCAGCTCTCTCTCCCGACTGTTCCTCCCGTTCTCCTTAAGACGGGTGCCTCTCCGGTCCAATCACTAGAATAAACAGGTGTTGCTTATTATTTCGGATTGGCCTGCTGATTAGCCGCCGGGCTCTGAGCATGCTCTCCCCCTTTATTGGGTATTCGATCATGCTTACCTCTCCACAGTATGCTATACCTGTTTCACATTGAACTTAGCACTGGTCGTAAATAACACACAAATACATATTTAAGTTTGATTTTAATCATTTATTTTATTTACTGATAAAACAATTTGTTATAGTGTAGAATATTTTTGTTGACAGTGTGCATTTAATGTTATGAGCTGAGGCTGCCGATCTGTCACAAATATAATAACATTCTCTGTGCAGGTATGCATTTATGATTTTTTATTTTAACAATGTAATATGAGGATTGTCACAGCTCATACGCTGGTTTTTGTAATTGTGATGAGGTCATAAGTTAGTTTTCTTCTTTCCTGTCTTTGTGTCCTTCAGTTGAGCCTCTCGCTTTGTTTTCCACTTTTTCCCTGAACTGAAGAGAGTACATTTAATGGCATGAGCTGAGCCTGCCGATCTGTCACAAACATAATAACATTCTCTGTGCAGAATAAAAAATGGTGTCCTATCATTATTAACAACACAACACAGCACAGCACAAAAGGGAGTACGGTTACACATACACTACAGCCAATTTAGCTTATTCAATTCCCCTATACCGCATGTCTTTGTACTGTTGGGGAAACCGCAGCACCTGGAGGAAACCCACTTGAACATGGGCAGAACATACAAACTCCACACAGAAATGCCAACTGAACCAGCCGGGGCTCAAACCAGTAATCTTTTTGCTACAAGGCGACAGTGCTAACTGACCCATTATACAACTGGCTTCTATACTCCTGCAATCCATATTGTAAAATTACATATTTTATGATTTGTTTATTCTCCACAAATAAACAGGTAGCACATCATAATAATAATGTAGATTAACTTACACGCATATCCACATTAATAATCTGTGACGAATTATAATGTAGATTAGAGTGCTCGCATATCTACACCATTATTACTGTAGTAAATTAGCTCAAGGTTATTCTTCCCGCGTCTTTCCCGTTATAATGTTGCTAGTTATGATTTAGCTTTCAATGCTCGCGTACCTTCTGGAACATTATATAGCGGAATAGCTTAGCGGGAGGAAGATTCATTTGAACGGGGCTTCAAATGAATCGACTCTTTTGATCCGAACAACGAATCGTTCAGCGATGCAATCAACCTAAAATTTGAGCAGGGTAGCAAGATCAAAGTTCAAGACATTAGATTCATTAATATACACAGGCACCTTTCTTTATACAAAATTAAACTTTATTGACTAATCTAACAGAAACTAACACATTTACATTTAGTCATTTAGCAGACGCTTTTATCCAAAGCGACTTACAAATGAGGACAAGAAAGCAATTTACACAACTAAGAGCAACAATGAATAAGTGCTAAGGCAAGTTTCAGGTCTGTAAAGTCTAAGAAGGGAAGTATTAGTAGTATTAGAATTATAATTTTTTTTGGGTACAGTTAGTGTGATATTCAGAGAGGCAATTGCAGATTAGGAAGTGAAGTGGAGACTAAATAGTCGTTTCTTGAAAATAGCGAGTGACTATGCTGCTGCGAAAGTGATTTCTTCCCTCTTTGAGATGGAACTACGAGGCGACGTTCATTCACAGAACGCAAGTTTCTGGAGGGCACATAGATCTGCAGAAGTGAGAGCAGATAAGAAGGAGCAAGGCCAGAAGTCACTTTGTAGGCAAACATCAGAGCTTTGAATTTGATGCGAGCAGCAACTGGCAGCCAGTGCAAACGGACTAGCAGCGGAGTGACGTGCTCGTTTAGGTACATTGAAGACCACTCGTGCTGCTGCGTTCTGGAGCAGTTGAAGAGGCTTGATAGAGTTAGCTGGAAGCCCAGCTAGTAGAGAGTTGCAGTAATCCAGTTTGGAGAGAACAAGAGCTTGAACAAGGAGTTGAGCTGCATGTTCAGATAAGAAAGGTCGGATCTTTCTGATTATATAGAGTGCGAATCTGCATGATCGAGCAGTTCTAGAAATGTGGTCAGAGAAGTTTAGTTGGTCATCAATCGTTACTCCAAGGCTTTTCACCATTTTGGATGCAGTAATGGTTGCCCCATCCATCTGGATTGAAAAGTTATGGTGCAGAGTCGGGTTGGCAGAAACTACAAGCATTTCCGTTTTTGCGAGGTTCAGCTGAAGATGATGATCTTTCATCCAGTGTGAAATATCCAACAGGCAGGCTGAGATGCGAGCTGGAACCGAGGGATCATCAGGATGAAAAGAGAGGTATAGCTGGGTATCATCAGCATAGCAGTGGTAGGAGAATCCAAGTCTCTGGATGACTGGTCCTAGAGATGACGTGTAGATGGAGAAGAGAAGTGGCCCAAGAACAGAGCCTTGAGGTACCCCAGTGTTTAGATGCTGTAGGTTGGAGCCTGTAAGTACATTTAAGACTTGTTTCAGTTGTTGTGTATGGTTTGAGGACTTGTTTTCAGCTGTTTGTGTAAAGTTGTAGGACATTTAAACTTGCTTTCAGTTGTGTATAATACTAGAAGTGTTTAGCCACTGTTTCCTTGGTTACCATAAGAGCTTGTGTAGCGAACGCAAACAGTTTCGCATCGTCCGCCGCAGTTTCGGCCCTTGTTTTGACTCGGGAGGCGTGTCCAAACGCCAGGTAACCACTATATAGTGAGCACGCTAGCTTAGTCGGCAGGAGAAGCACTTTACCATCGAGACCAGCAGCCTGTAAGTCATCCCTGGCACCTCCGCTGTGCGTTTTGAGTTAAAGACAGCTGATCTCAAAGCTTCAGAAATTTGGAAATACCAAGTTGGAAAACATCATTTAGCAAGACAATGAAAAGCCAGAAGTCACATTAAATGAGCATTAAAAGAAGTAGCAAGTAATTCAAACTTATTTTTCATATCCGAAAAAAGACCATTTTTGTTCCATTAGAACTGTTATTAGCCAAAATAAAAAAAAGATCTTTCCAGTTGAGTAAACGCAGGCACGTTTTGGCTGCCGCGGGTCACCATGGTGACTTATTTTAAATTCTTTTATCTAAATATTTTATTTGGAATTCATTTCATCTTATACAATTTCTTCTGAAATCCATCTGAAATTTTATCTGAACCCTGAATTCTCATCTGAAAACTCTGTCACTGCTGTTTGGCACATTGGCAGTGCATGATTGACATGGACGTTTGCTGACAGACATACTGACAACTTTTCTGGCTCTGTGGGCTCGTCCTCACTAACTTACAGAATTCCAACATGTGGCTGTTTAGGCTGCTCCTATGGATTTAAGTGCTCTGCTGTGATCAGTGTCGCTCTTTATCTGATGTACTCGGTGCTTTTATTGAAAGCTCTGGGGCTCTGCTCTGTCTGGTTTGCACAGAACGCATTTTCTCTTTTAAAAAATTTTATATTAACAGACATTTTGAAACCTACCATGCAGCTTTTGCAGCAAAGTACCCGCTGGGTGAAAGCCAAAAGAAAGCATGTTAGTCAATGTAAGCTGCAAACTGGACAGAAACAGCCGCAGGCCCGTTTTTTTAAACACTGCTCTGCTGTGATCAGTGTCGCTCTTCGTCTGATGTACTCGGTGGGGGACCTCTACAAACTTAGACCCACAACTTTGCAACCTCCATTATCACTTCTCAATCACCCAGCTCTTACCTGCCAGCTGAGACCGAAATACATACATCGGGGATCTCGTCGGAATATTTCTTCATCCACCAATTCTGACAGGAATGCTTAAATTGGTCTTTTTGGTCTAATACAAGACTGCCTAGAGTCGTCAGAAGGTATGTTAACCATGATGTGCTTTCTTCACTGCCCAGGTCAGATTACATGTCTACTGTTCGTTTTATGCTTTTTAATGTTCAATCTCTCAGCAATAAATCATTGTACATCCATGAACTCATTGAGAACCAAAGTATAGATTTTCTGTGTCTTACTGAGACTTGGCGGAAGCCTAATAACTTTATTTTGAACCAAACTGTACCTTCCGGATACAAATATATAAGTAAACCTAGCTGTATAGGGGGAGGTCTTGCACTAATTTACCATGATTGTTTCAAAGTCTCTCCGATAGAGATAGTAGAGCCTACTTTCTTTTCTTTTGGAGAACTGGCTGTACTACTTAAAGGTTTGACTCCCACTGTTCTAATTAAATCTAGTTGTAATTTATAGACCACCAAAGTTATCTGCATTGAATGTCTTTTAAGGGAGCTTTCTTCTATTTTAACACATGTGTGTACCTTATCTCCTAATATTATGTTGATGGGAGATTTCAATATTCATTCTGATAACACTGCCAACACTCAATATAAGGATTTTAAACTGGTCCTGGACAGTGCTGACCTTGGGCAGTATGTTCACTTTCCAACACACTGTAAGGGGTATATTCTAGATCAGTGGTGCTCAACCCTCCTGGAGATCGACCTTCCTGCAAAGTTCAGCTCCAACCCTGATCAAACACACCTGAACCAATAGGGTATATGCCTGAGCTAGTGTTTTCCCCATACTAATAAACTTCTGGTGACCTGTTATTGAGAAATTTTTCATTTTTTTTACGGTTCCTTTTACAGCATCGATGTTGTAATGTCATTAAAATACATTCAGTTAAATAAACTTTGGCATTCATTTAGTTGCTCAAGCGTAAAACTGGACAAAAAGCCATTTACTCACACTTGCCCATCAGAATCAGCAGGCTAGCGCAGTAGCTTCTTTGAATATACTGGGGTAAAATTAATGCTCATATTACAAAGACATGGCGGGGGAAAATGTAATTTAATGCAGTGCTTCTTGTACAATCTGAGACCCACTTTATATCGTTTATCACTCAGCTAGTTAAGATCACTGATTTTTCAAGAAAACAGACCTTAAACCCGGTTTTTGCATTGGCACACAGTTCGCCGGAAACGCTTAACCCAGGTTCTTGGAAAATTAAAATTCCCATTAGCATGCTTCGCCATATACCCTATTAATTAGGACCTAAACAGCACTTGATAATTACAGGCAGGTGTGTTTGATATGGGTTGCAACTGAAATCTGCAGAAAGGTCGATCCCCAGGAACAGGCCTGGGGTCTGTTCTTCGTACCTCGCTTAAATGATCTAAGATGATTTTGCCGATCTTGGATCTTTTAATCTTGATAACTGATCTCTCGCTAATTTGGTTCTTCAAACAAGTTTGCGAATCAGATTAGAATGTCTGGATGAACTGATCTGAGATCGCTGCGTGTGTTGTAAAGGACAGATCTAACGATTTTCGAAATCATGATCAGCATTGCAACGAATGGCTGACGGCACAGCAGCGTAATGACATCATCTGATTAATATTCAATTATCCATGTGAGCAAAATTACATCAAATTAGCAGTAAACGGTTTGTTAAATATGACACGCAATAACTTTCCACATATGTTGTGAACTGCAGGCTTTACACTTTCATGGTGTCAAGAGTATTTATCATGTATTTCAATGCATATCAATGTATTTAGTTCTACATTTAGAAAATATTTTCTTTATTACTGTAGCCGTTTTTTTAATCGCTGTATGGAATAACTGGATGTTTACAAAAGCATTTTGATATTGGTAAAGGTGTCTGCAACTTTTGTGAAGCATAATCACTGGCATATTAACTGTCAAAACATGTTTATGACGGCATAAATGTATTATTGCTTCAAAAAAAGTCACATATTGTGCATTTATATTATCATACACAAATTGAACTAAAGCGATCTAAAAAGTTCATATCAATAAAATTTCTCTTTGTACTTTCATTTCGAGGGTGCAGATTGCATAAGTTTTGTTAATATAACTTTATTTTATTAATAACTATAACTTTATATATATATAGTTAAATTTTTTTTTTTACTATTTTCCCAAGTGTATATAACTACTACTGTAAGAAAATATAATTCGGTACTTTCTCTATTATCTTTGCTTGAACTGACCCGATCTAATCCTGTTTATATGAATTAAACCTGCTTCCGATCAGGTTTGAGCTAGCAGAACTGTTGCTATGACAACAACTCTCAGATCAGCTTTGAAAAACGAAACGATCATCCAAATAATGATAACCAAATGATATCCAAATCCAGCTAATGGAGTTATCCACGTACAAAGAACGGACCCCTGGTCACGCCTGTTTTAAATCTTGTGTGCTGTTCTGGCGTTGTCCCTAATAATATCTCTACAATTGATCATTTAATCTCAGATCATAAATCTGTATTTTTATGTTTTTCTTTCTCTGGTTAGAGTTAACCCTCTACGCTCAGCCTCATTTTTCATATTAAGAACATTGACCATCATGCCCTGGAAGGAATGATTGATCATCTGTAAACCAGTGTTTGTCCACTTCTACTTCTGACTTGGAACATTTTTATAATAATAAATTGTCTCAAATATTAGATACTGTGACTCCTTTTAGAACCCGCACTGTATCTTACATCAATCTCTCTCCATGGTTTACTCCTGAACTTCGTTATCAAAAAGCTCTAGGTCCTTGCCTGGAGAGACTCTGGAATAAAACTGATCTTAAAGTTCATAAGCAAATGTATTCTGAGCATCTTGCTTCCTACATGGCTGCAATAGAAAGAGCTAAATCAACATTCTACTTAAATCTTATCACCACTGGACACCCAAATATAAGAATTTGTTCTGTATTGTTGTTAAATTGTTGAAACCAAATTATTCTGTTTCACTTGATCCCACTCAGTGTGTTCCCTACTTAAATGCTTAAAAATACTTAAACTGGTGCTGATGCTAATGAACTAAACAATTTTAGGCCAATTGCCAACCTTTAATATTCCATAAATATTTGGGCACAATTCTAACATTTTTGGCTCTATACACCAACAATGGATTTGAAATTAAACAAACAATGTGTGCTTTACCTGCAGACTGTCAGCTTTCATTTAAATTTACATTTAAATTTTGTATTTTAATCCAAATCAGGTGAACGATGTAGGAATTACAACAGTTTGTATATGTGTCTCCCACTTAAGTGTCATAAAGTAATTGGACAATTGACTTCTAAGCTGTTCCATAGCCAGGTGTGTGTGTTATTACCTCATTGTCCCAACTACAATGAGCAGATAAAAGGTTCAGAGTTCATTTCAAGTGTGCTGTTTGCTTTTGGAATGTGATACTGTCAACTCTCACGATAAGATCCAAAGAGCTGTCACTATCAGTCAAGCAGCCATCATAAGGCTGAAAAAAAATTAAACAACCCCATTAGTGAGACCGCAAAAACATTAAATGTGGCCAAAACAACAGTTTAGAACTTTCTTAAAAAGAAGGAATCAATATCAACTTGTAGCAGAGAGATTGGAAGAGAAGAGTATGGAGAAGAAAAGGAACTGCTCATGATCCAAAGCAGTGAAGCATGGTGGAACTAGTGACTTGGCTTGGGCATGTATGGCTGTCAATGGAACTGGTTCTCATGTATTTATGGATAATGTGACTGCTGACAAAAGCAGCAGGATGAAGTGTTTCAGGCAATATTTTCTGCTCATATTGCAGTTGTTTTGGATTGCTTAAGCACAATTTTCATAACAGAGCCCGGGTTTTCAAAACAGTACACACAAGTAGCTTAACCACACACCCAATTAGCAAAACACTACAGATCCTTTGCATAATTAAACATTCTTTTAAAAACTATACACTTGTTTAAAAATCACGCCTTTTTACCATAAGACATTTCACTTTTTCTATACTCTGTTTGCACGAATTACACTCTGCTGTGATAAACCTAAAACACTTTTAGCACTTCTACTTCCCTATGAGTAGGCTACCATCAACAAAGTACAAATAGAAAGTAAATGCACCGAACTCTACACAAGACCAATGCTGCACACTAAGGTAACTCATTTGTTTCTCAACATGGGCAAAATGTTGACATGGAGATTCATTGTATTGTAACAACATGTCACTTTACGTATTGTACTGTAAGTTTCCGTTACAAAAAAAAAAAATAGAAAAGGAAAAAAAAAACTTGAACATTGTCTCTTCGCCTAGCTGGATCTGGCCAGAGAATTTCATTAACATTGCAGGCAATGGTGCCCTTAGCAAGACACCTTGAAAAGAAATGTCTTAAATGACGAATTAATCCTTGATTGCTGCCATCTCTATCTGATCACAGGAGTCCTTCATGGCTTGAGGTGTACCTCAGCCAGGAAACCTTGATCATATACCTTCCACCCCCATGCCGAGAGTAACTCTTCTATAGGGTTGATGAATGGAGAGTATGGTGGTGGAAGATAAAGGATGGTGAAATATGGCTGTTGCTGAAACCAGTTCTGAACACGCTGAGTGGTGGAAAGACACTTTGTCCCAGACAACAGTGTGTTGCATATGATCGATTTGATTTGCTGATTTGCTTACTCCTTCTCTTGGACTCTTTCCATTGTGCTTGAAGCCAGATGAACTCACGTGCTGCTTTTAAAATGCTTAAACACCTGATTGGTGTGTCTACAATTAGTTTTTTTGAATTGCTTAAGCACAATTTTCAAAACTGGCCCGTGTTTTCAAAACAGTATACACAAGTAGCGCATCCACACAGCCAATTAGCAAAACATAACAGATACTTTGCATAATGAAACACTCCTGTAAAAACTATACACTTTTATATTAAAACCACACTTTTTATATCATAAGAAACACACGTTTCACATTTACTAAACTCTGTTTGCACGAGTTGCAGTCACATTAGAGTTGAGCATGCGATATTCTGTTGTGGGGCGCTGCGAAAAGGGGCGTGATTAAACAAGCTTATTAGACATTTAAAAAAGCAAGCGATTGCTCCATGTTTTAAATTCCTGTCCAGAGAGGTCATGTGTTGATCTTTGATTGGTCTCACACCGTCAAGTGATGTGATTTCGCAGGTCAGAGTTCACCAAGCTTGAACTTTGCACCGCAGCAACCTGCAAAACTTATCGCATGACCCAGCGCTTTCGGTCTGATGCATTCGTGTGCGTTTGAATGGAAGTCTATGGGAGGAAAATCCCAGTGTGACCGCAGCTTTACACTCTGCTGTAATAAACCCAAAACACTTTTAGCACTTATAATTCCCTACAATTACAGTAGGTTACCATCAACAAAGTACAAATATAAAGTAAATCCACCAAACACTACACAAGACCAATGTTGCACATTAAGGAAACTAAATGTCCAAAATGTTAACATGAAGATTCATATTACTGCAACATCGTCGTTTTACGTATTGTACTGTAAGTTTAAAAAAACACCAGACATTGTCTCTTCACCTAGCTGGATCTGGCCAGAGAATTTCATCAACATCACAGGCAATGTTGTCATTAGCAAGACACCTTGGAAAGAAACGCCTTGAATGACGAATCGATCCTTGCAATGCTGCTACCTCCATCTGGTCAAAGGCCTCCTTCATGGCTTGGATGAGGGGTACCTCAGCCTGAAGACGGAGATCATATAACTTCCACCACTATGCAGAGAAAAAAACTTATAGATGTTACGACCACGGTAACAACATCAAATAAGGGAAAACACAAACGGATCTGTCTTGGGGTTTTATTTACTGAATAACCAAATGTAAACAAAGTGTGGCCGCTCAAGTCACTGCAGCGCAAGCTCTTAAATCGCGGATAGTCAATGGTCTGCAGGTGCGGAGGAATCAACTTAAAAATCAAAACACAAACATCAACAAAATACTAGAGGGCGACAAAGTAACAGAAATAAATAAATAATAAATACTTGGACATGTAACGTAGAGTTGATGAAGGGAGTTTATAGTGCAAGACAAAGGATGCTAAAATGTAAATGTTACTGAAACCAGTTTTAAATCAGCAGAGTTATTGTCCCAGACAACAATGAATTGCATATGTTTGATTTGATTTGCTTACGCTTTCACTTATTTTTTCCATTGAGCTTAAAGACAGATGAACTCACCTGCTGCTTTTTATAGTGCTTAAACACCTGATTGGTGTGTCTACAATTAATCAAACAAGTGTTTGCACACCTGATGACCAATTGGTTGGAAAGTGCAGTAATTTGACAGTCAGTGCTTTGGTATTGAAAGGAATTGACTTCCTTTCAATCTGGAGCGACGTCACTGTCGCTGTTACGGTAGCCTCACTGCGGTTAGCCTCGCTGTGTGTTAGTAGTTTAGATTCGCAATTTACATTTTTATCAAAAAATACCTCCTCATTTGCTAAGGATTTGTCTCTCCTACTTAGGGTGAACAAACCCTTAATACATTTATACAAACAAATCTACTTTAAAATGTTCTGTCTCTCAAGCAGCCGCTTGTTGTTTGTAGCTTTAGCCTGCTAGCACCTCTAATCAGCTAAAGCTACCGACCTCTTTCACTCATTTTTTCACTTAGTGGCTTTGCTCTTCACACTGTACAATGTAGCTTGTGTGTCTGTCCTTGAGTGCAGAAGAAGCATCGATGGAGGCGGTGGAGCTGGGAGCAATGGAGTCCCAGATTCACGCCCTCAAGATGAAGCGAGCCCTGCTTGTTGTGCTTACCACATTAAACCTAAACTGTAAGTGTGCTTAACAGGTGTAGTATCGTGAAGGCGAATTTTTAGCTGGAGGGATGGAATACATCCAATTTTGTTGTCATCATGGGCAAAAGCAGCACTCTCCTCTCTAAAAAGCTGTTTTACATCCTGTTGCTGTTCTGGTGTTAGGTGGTCAGTGTGAACAGGAGGGATAGCTCTTTCCCTTGGGCTGTTGACATTGTTCCAGAATTTTCTGAACATTTATTATTTTGTTTACTGTGTTTGATGGGTGGAGTTTGTGAGGTGTGTGTGTGGTAGTGTTATGTACAATTTCTTGCTGGGTAGTTGCTAATTTCACCTGAGCAAGGTAAATGTCTTTTACTCGCTGTATATGACCCACGATCCATGCTGCAAACGTTACATTACAGTTCATCTTCATTGATGGGGTTGGATTTAACCTCACAAAAAAACAAAGGCTGGGAAGTAGTGTTGAAGTCCCTGGCCAGTGTGGTGGGAACATCACAATGTTTGCAGCAATAACTAACCATGGTGTCATCCATCGCCATGCTACACTTGGCCCCCACAGCACTGACCCTCTCATAACATTTCTGGAAATCCTACACAACACGGCACGCTCATTCCACTAGATCAGACAAATGGCCCAGATCAGCTCAGATATGTTGTCATTTGGGACAACGCAAGTTTCCATTGGCCGCTCTGGTTCATAACTGGTCCACTGCCCACCCACGTTTTTTGCACAACCATATTCTTAACTGTATTCTAGCAACAGAGTCTGGATGCAGCCATGATGCAGTCTCAGACCGATTCAATCTCAATCTCGGCCACGCATGGGCATTTGAACACCTGTATTCTCGTGCACATGCACGTTGCGGTGGGTCAACTCAAATACGGTTTACAAACCCCAAAATACGGTTTACAAACTAAAGGTACGACAGACAAAATAAATACCTAGTATCTATACACATAATTATGTCAGGAGGTAGCCTGTGAACTTCTATTATAAAAAGATTCGGGTCGCGGCACGAATTTTATTTAAAATAATAGCTGATAGGAATTTCCAATAGTATCTTAATAACTTCATTACTTTACACGTCTAAAATGTGTTTATATTGGCAAAATGCATGACATGTTAATGAACTATTAAATAAAACATCTATACACATTCATTCATTTTCTTGTCGGCTTAGTCCCTTTATTAATCCGGGGTCGCCACAGCGGAATGAACTGCCAACTTATCTAGCAGATTTTTACGCAGCGGATATTCTTCCAGCCGCAACCCATCTCTGTGAAACATCCACACACACACTGACACTCATACACTACGGGCAATTTAGCCTTCCCAATTCACCTGTACCGCATGACTTTGGACTGTGGAGGAAATCGTAGCACCCGGAGGTAACCCACACGAATGCAGGGAGAACATGCAAACTCCACACAACTCCAAATGCCACCTGAGCCGAGGTTCGAACCAGTGACCTTTTTGCTGTGAGGCGACAGCACTACCTACTGCGCCACTGCGTCGCCCTTTCTACACATTCCTCCCACATAAAAAAAACGTATATAGACACGTAATAGTGCTTTATCATTTCAGTAGTACAGTACTATACTATTTATATTACAGTATTTGAAACTTTTATGAAATTACATGCTACAGCTAGAACTTATTTTAGTTGACTTTTAATTACATTGGAATTTAAAAAACACCCATTTATATTTCTTCATCATAAAAAAAGACACATAAAACTGTATTACTTATTAAATGATTACCAAGGACCTGTTTATATTCCTTTATTGCAGAAAGAAAAACACAATAACTGTAATCAAAACTTTCAAATAAAGAATATTTTTGATGATTTCTAATCACAGTGCAGTGATTAGCACGTTTACCACACAGCAAGAAGGTCACTGGTTCAAGTCTCTGCTGGGTCAGTTGGCATTTCTGAGTTTGCATGTTTTCCCCGTGTTTGTGTGGGTTTCCTCCGGATGCTCCGGTTTCCTACACAGGTCCAAAGACATGTGGTATAGGTGAATTGGTAAAACTACACTGTCCGTAGTGTGTCTGTGTGTGTGTGTGTGGGAATGAGTGTGTATGGATGTTTTCCAGTGATGGGTTGCAGCTGGAAGGGCAACCGCTTCATAAAAACGATTCTTTCCGCTGTATAATATTCATTCCCCAGAATAATAAAAGTACTAAGCCAAAATTAAAAAGAATGATTTATAATGATTTAAAATGCTTCTGTCAGAATAAATGCTAATATGTTTCCATAACACACAGCAGTTGGTATAGATGTGGATGTCTGAGAAGTGTAGATGCGGAGGTGGGATGAGTGTAGATGTGGATGTCTGAGGCCCCGTTTACACTAATGTGTTTTAGTTTGAAAACAGCGTTTTAGATCAAAAACTATCCGCGTCCACACTAACGTTTCATCTAGCATTTCTGAACATATCTCTGTTCACACTAGGCCACCAAAAATGTATATCACGTGACCATTCGCGAACTCTGGCCATGCGTGTCCTAGTATAAATGGTAAGCATGTGTCTCGCTCAGCATTTGGTTATTGTTAGTCAACAAACACAAACGACGAAGTCGAATTGTTACTAAACGTAACAGATGAATTTTAAACGGCCATGGCTATCGAAAATGTCGACTGGGAGTCATGTCAGAGTAAATACAATGACATACTCAACCGATTTTAGAAGAAATATCCGACATCAGAGGAAGCCATGGCTACAGGAAATGATTTTCCTCACAAAAAGGAAGACATAACAAAAGGTACGTTGTTTGCTCACTCGTTTTTTTGCTGAGAAATACTGCAAATGCTGACAAACATATGTACATTTTAAATGGAAAACTATTAGTTATGCCACAAAACCTCTGTTGTGTTGTCGGGATGGAGAAAGGGGCTAGACCACGTCTTTGTTTTTATCTGTGCGTGTTTGTTTCAATAATTATTACAGTCCAATAATATAAACATCAAAACGTTTTGCTTTGAAATCTAGACTGCACACACACTGTCGTGTGATCTTTATTGTATAAATATATTAAAGGTAAATATGAGAAATATACCATTCTCTAATTTTATCCTTACAGCATGGGTATTTTACATTGTTCAGGAACAAATAGTAAAAAAAAACAAATTTAACCAGTTTGTGTAAGTGTGTGTGTTTGTATTTATTTAATACTTATGTAATATTTAGTATTTATTTAAATGTGTATTTATTATCTGCCCTAGTTCAATTGATTTGTGCTTTGTGCTTATAGATCACGTGACTACAAAACTGAAATCAATACGCCTGTTATCGGCAAGCTGTTGATTGTGGCCAAAAAAGTGGGCATGGACGGGTGGTCCTACTCTTCTTTGAGCTTTGTGAGTCGGTTTGAGGAGGATCTCCAGCAACAGTAGCTTTGTCGGAAGGTATAGAGACTTCTAGCATTCGATCAGAAGTCTCAGAACTGTCGTCTACAGGGATGTTGATCTCTGCTGGAAAGTGTCATAGAGGGTTCTTCGTCCACAGTAAGTGGTCATCGTCACCAGAGACTCGATGCCACTATCAGCCGTCACAGAATCGAAAGGTTAAAAGCACAAGCCCTCCTCTGATGCCTTTGCTCAGCAGGACCTGGAACTGAAAAGACGCCTTCTTCAGCAACTCGGGTCTTCTGACAACGAGTTTGTTAAGACAATGAGCAAGTGGTCATCAACCATGGATCGCCTAAATACAAAAATTGAAATGCTGGTGCAGCATATTGTAGATTTGGGAAGCCGTGGTCACATGCCTCCTCCACCACACACCCCATTTCAAAACCAGTACCCATATGACCGCACGCCTACAAGAAGACCACTCGGGGAGTACAATCCACCAGCGCATACAAACCAACACAGCACCTCGCCTTATAGTGACTACAAAAATTTGTAGTTTTTTGTTTTGTTTGTGAATATATAAACACTTATGCAAACTTATATGCACAGTTGTACATAGTTAAAAGTGTGATTTGTTTATAAATGTTTAAAGTATTTTGTTTATATTAAAATTTTTATTGTATACATTTGATGTGTAATGTTTACATAGCCATTGTTTATTGTACTAACTTGCACATAGTACATACTTATTCACAAACCAACAACCAACTTGCACATTCTCTTTCTATATATATATATATATATATATATATACACACACACACACACATACACATACACTTCTGCAAGCTTTTATGCAAACTTATAAGTACGCTTTTGTTTCAAAATGTTATAAGTATAATATTATATTTTCTTCGCATTTCATTTAAAATGTATACATTTTTGTAGTTTTTTTGGGTTGTGCATTGTTTACATATCAAAAGTTTACATACCATATGCAAATTGTCTGACAATAAACAACTTTCTATTTATTTTAGTGTCCATGTCGTTTTTGTAATTAGATCTTCGTGGTCTGTCCTAAATGAACTGCAAAACTGTTTTGTTTTAATTTCATTTTGTATTTATACTCAACACGTCTCAGTGCTTGTCTTGCGATGTTTCATGTTTACTTATATTCAGTCTGCTTAAGCTTATGTTCATTTCACTTTACAAAAACTAATTATGTTGTCCATGTAAACAGGTTTAATAGAGACAAGCACACATCAAATCACTTTGTCACAACTTTATTTTGAAAATATATTGACATTGTAGTAAAAAGAAAATACACAAGTAAAAAGTTAATACAAATTTCACATTTAAACATGGACTTGCTTTTAAAGAAAGGCAGACAAATGGCTCAGGGGTCAAGAAATCTTGTCAACACGCATCTCACTTGTTTCCCTTCAGCTTCCTTGCTCTCTCAACTAATCTGTTGGATGGCTGAAAGTCCCTTTAATATTGTAATGCAGCATCTATGCAGTGTTCAATTATGGGTTTGTTAAGCATTTCACAATAGTTGTGTAACACAAAGCACGCATAAATAACAAAAGGAAAGATCATTCATATTTATGTCCATTGCCCTTCTCAGAGCCAAAACGTCCAAACGCATACTCGATCACCATGTGTGCCTTGCAAAGTGATAGCCCATTGTAGCCTACTGCTCTTGTGGTGTAACTCCACCGTTTGGGTACTCGTCCATGAGATATGGCATCAGAGGATAAGCTGGCTCACCCAGAAGAAACAAGGAAACAGCTTCCTCATCATCCAACAACTTCTTAGGACAGGGGGTATCGTTCCATCCTTTAGGTCGCTACTCAGTTGTGAATTGGCAAATATACGCGCGTCATGTATGCTCCCCGGCCATTTTACAACGTCCATGAAACGGTACTTATAGTCACACAATGCTTGTATATTTAAAGAATATTTACCCGTTTTCCCTTTTTATTAATAAAGTCTGTGGAGTTGGACCAACGTCTTCTGATCTTGATTTGTGTGCAGTCAATTGCACCCAAGCACTGTGGCATTCCGTGTGTCTTATAAAAGTTGGAGACCAGTTTATTAACTTTGGCCTGTGTTTTCAGTGTCTTGATGTATTCGGGGCCCAGGGTGGTGGTTATGCTTTACAAACTTGTTGAATGATGGTTAAAACAACCTATCTGGAAAGTCCAAATGCATTTGCAGTTTTTCTGATCCTTCCCTTGTCACTCGGGTATTACAAGGTACAAGCAACCTTTGTGAGTACATCCACATATTGTGTTTGCTTTTAGAAAGAGGGTTAACACATGTGGGCATTTTCTTCTTTTCTTTTTGCTTTTATTGAATTAGTCTACAAACAAGCAGATGGCCAACCAAAAAGTAACTCAGGGCCATACCAAGAGTGGCCAACACAAAACACACACACAACATATGTGAGTTCCATTTCACACTCAATAAACCACACCACGGGCACCCGCAATCTCGTCGTCTCTCCTTCCATAAACGAACTAAGTTTTTCGCTGAGGTGGATCATGCCCGACCTAGACATCCAAAATTTTTTATGCCAATACTCAGGAACAACTACTTCACTTACAAACATGTTCCACCATGCACTGGTTCCTCCCGGTGTAACCCAAAATCGGCCTTCTAAATAGGGCTTGCATCCCTTAAAACGAGAGCAATGAGCGAGAGCTCGAACAATAGCTTACCTCTTGCGAATATATGCAGCTGCTGTATTAAAAAAGGCAGAGTTTAACTGCACAATGGAGCCTAAAACAGACAATAGTGCAAACACTCCCATTTCCGTGTCCATGTAGTTTACAGAGAAGGCTGGTCAGCTGTCTTCATGTGTTATAGTCATGTGATAGGGGCTTGACAAATAAGGGAAGGATACGCAATGGCACAAAAGCCCCAATCCGGTAGCGAATCTCAGCAGCCCCGCCTCCGTTTTTCCCCATTCACACTGAGAAGGAGCAGCAGCGTTTTAGAATGAAAATTGCCTCTCCAGTGTTTTCAAAACGCTCCATTTTCGGAGCTCGAAAACTCCGGCATAGTGCGGATGGATGGCATAACCTAGCAAAACTTAGTTTTCAAACTAAAACGCACTAGTCTAAACGGGGCCTGAGAAGTGGAGGTGTGATGAGTGTAGATGTGGATGTCTGAGGAGTGTAGATGTGGAGGTGTGATGAGTGTAAATGTGGATGTCTGAGGAGTGTAAATGTGGAGGTGTGATGAGTATAGATGTGGATGTCTGATGAATGTAGAAGTGGAGGTGTGATAAGTGTAGATGTGGATGTCTGTTGAATGTAGAAGTGGGCGTCTGATGAGTGCAAAAGTGGATGCCTGAGGAGTGCAGATGTTAACATCTAAGGAGTTAATGCAGATGTTTTATGACTGAGTGATCCACCTGTAAGGATAAATTGAAGAGACAGATGTAAAAATTATATAATTTTTGTATTCCACACATTACTTTACAACTGTTGTATGACAGTTCCTATAAAGATCCATTTATTAAATAATGTTAAGTAACACCAAAACAAATTATATAGAGCAGGTCACCTGCAAACTGAGTAAGATATTCATGGTTTTCATTATTGTCTAAACCAGTGGTTCTCAAACTGTTGTATGCAGGCTTCTGTCTAGTGGTACGCTGAGGAATTCAATAGTTAATATAAAGCATAAAATTCAATAAATATTAACATATTAATTACATATAATTAGCACTGGATAAAATATTTAGCACAGCTTTGTATGGTTAAATTAAAACAAGAAAAAATATTCATTCTAATGTTATAGAAAGCAAAAATATGACTTTCTTAAGCATCAACATATTGTTACACAAGCTTTTTTTTTTTGTATTTCTTGAAAAGTAAAGGCCAATTTGCAAATGTAAGAGAATTCTGATAATTTACATTTAGAGTACATTTAGGGTCTCTGTCATGTTATGTATGAAAGAGAACTGTTACACACATATTGTTTGCTATATAGAATGCAAAAACTTTGAAGCTCAATATCTCAAAATCATTCAGAATCAGATATAACCTTAAAATTCCAAGGTGACAAAATATGCTACTACAGAACTATATGTTAATACTTTACATTTATGTACAGCAGTTTTCTTTTTACTCATTTATTATTAATTTTTGAAAAACACATTTTAGATTGATCCGTTGATGTAACAGTACAGTGTTAATACTCAAACTATTTATAATGTTTAAAGTGACTGACAATAATACATATTCTTAATAATAGGAATTCATCTGCCACGTTTTTAAACTATCCAGTGCTGTAGCTGCCTAATTTGTCCTACTACGCTACTGTATTTCAATGCCGGTCATTATGGTGGTACTTGGAGAGACTATTCTTTTCTGAGTTGGTACTTAATGAAAAAAGTTTGATAACCACTTGTCTAAACAAATGAATTAAGATACCAAATTATGAAAAACGTGTTATATCAGATAATATTTAGATATATATTTACATGAATTTAACACGAACTGATGGTGAACAAAGATTTTTACATAAGCTTTTTTATGTTAACATACTCTTAATAGGATATTTTAATGTATCCCTTTATATTAACAGCTTAATTAATGTTTACTTTCACATACACTTATGTACTTGCTTGTGGGTTAGATAACATGACCAAACAATAAACAACATGTTTATTCAGTAATAGTGAATCTTGGTTAGTTTAAACTTATTAATATTATAATATGTTAGTTACTGCATTAGTTAACATGAAAAAATAATGAACAATGACCCAGATTCAGTGCTATACCAGCCTGATCTCACGGGAAAACGTAGGAATTTGTACAGTTTAGTCATACGTAATTATACGATTTTAAAAAGGAGTACTCACCTAACCCCACCCCTAAACCCAACCTGGGAGATGACCAGCTAAAACCAGCTTGACCAGCCTAGCCAAGCTGGGAGTCCAGCCAAAACCAGCTATATCCAGCTTAAACCAGGCTGGTCAAGCTGGTTTTAGCTGGATTTGGCTGGTCATTTTTCAGCCTGACCAGCTAAGACCAGGCTTAAAATAGCTGGAAACCAGCCTGGAAATGGCCAAAAACCCTCTAAAACCAGCCTGGTCGACCAGCTAAAACCAGCCAACCAGCCTAGGCTGGTTTAAGCTGAATTTTTCAGCAGGGATATCGGAGGATATATAAATTTTTGCTAGCCAGGAATTAATACCTGCTATTTTGATTAAGGAAATGGCTGGGTCTATATCGTGGTAGTTGAGCGAATATTCTTCTAATGGGATGGTGCTGTTGATGCCAGAGAAACAGGAATCATGAGGTGATGAAAGATCAATGATTAGGCGTTTTTTATCTGAGAATTTGCGGGTTGCTATGCCTATTGGGCTAATGCGTGAAATGTTGAAAGGTGGGGCAGAAAATGGTCCAATCATAAAGTGGTTGTCGATCTCTTTTTTTAATAAGATGATCAACGGTTTCAGGATCTGCTGTAGCTAAGTGCAAATTAGGACAAAAAAGGTTTAAGGAAGGGAGCGCAGCGACGCCCGAGTGAAATCCGTGAGTTAGACCTGAAATGAGAAAATCAGAAAACTAGAGTAAGGGTGAGAACGCAGTTCTCTAGCAAGGTGCAAAATATTCAAAGGAGTCGACAGGTAATTTTTCACATTTTTATTGGCTCTTAGGACTGGCCAGATTACCCTAGCATGGGCCCCTCCACAGTAAGAGCACAGGTGTAGATATCTGCATGGTTTCCTGTGGCATCTAGAAACGTTAAAATTTAAGCAGACATCTTGTTTAGGAAGAGAAGGTTTGATAGAGGGGGAAAGAAGAGAAGGGATGTTATAGCTAGGAGGGCGGGGAACGTAGCTGGTAGATTTAGCCTGAAGAGGGGTAAAGGGCAAAGAGGGTGATACCAGAGGACAGGAAGTGGTGGGGTGCAAGCTGGAGCGGCAGACTGCACTGGTCAAATTGCGGCATCCCAAAAAAACCCGGTTATGAAGCTCAGTGTCTAGAGCGCCCCAGTAGACGCACTGGTTCCACTGGGTCACTCTAATGGCACATTTTGCTGAAAATAACTTGTGGTAAGTGAAAAAATTTGTGCCTCCATAGGAAAGCGTGAGTTCGGCGATGATGGCCATGTAATCATTCAACTCGCGTCACCTATGGGGGAAAACAGAACAGATTACATTAGTATAGTGGGAAAAAGCAATGAAAAACTCAGAAAGTGTTAAAATGCGGGACTGAATGTTACCTGAGGATTTGAGCGAAACTGAAAAGTCGCCGCAATTTACCTGGTGGTCTGCTGCAGGCAGGGCCAGAGCAAGCTGAACTGCCGCTCTGGGCAGAGGACGATCACGCCGCCCTCAACCCCAATGTGAAAACGAAAGTGACCAGTTATGAAAATTAATTGAGGTGTCGCGGACCTCTTTTCCAGCGCTCTATGCGCGGATATAACCGAGGACGCGCAGTTGCTGAGGGAGGGAGGGAGGTGTCGCGGACTGGCGGACACCGCCCTCTCTATTTTGCCGCCCTATGCGTGGATATAACTGAGGACACGCGGGTGCTGAGGGAGGGAGGTTCGCGGACACTGCGCTCTTTATTCTGCCGCCTTATCCGCGGATATAACTAAGGATGCGCAAGTGCTGAGGGAGGGAAGTGTCGTGGACACTTCGCTCTTTATTCTGCCACCCTATACGCGGATATAACTGAGGACGCGCGGGTGTCACGGACCTCAATTCTGCCGCCCTATGTGCGAATATAACTGAGGACACGCGGGTGCTGATGGAAGTGACACTGACACATGCCGCCCTCTCTATTCTATCGTCTATGCGCGAATATATCTGAGGACGCGGGGGAGGTGTCGCAAACATAACTGAGGGCGCAGGTGGTAAGGGAGGTGTCGCAGACGCCGCCCTCTCTATACTGCCGCCCTAGGTGGCCGCCTAGGTCGCCTCTATGGATGCGCCGGCCCTGGCTGCAGGGGGTGCTATTGGTGAAAGGAGAGTGATTAAATCAATATCCGTACCTGATAGGATTTGGTTGCATGCGGCGTTGGAGATGGGTGAAAGCTCCATGGCGAGTGCATTGTGCAGCGGAGGAAGGGGAGTGGCGGTGTTAAGAGTGAAAGGAGGACGTGCACAAGAACCTTGTGACTATAGTGCTGGATACTGGGCTGGGATGTTGCTGGGGTGAGCTGTGGGGAGAGAAAAAGAAGGGTGGGTAATAGCAGGGTTTTGAGAAGGAAAAGGCAAGATAGAACACATAGGACCTGGGGCAGGGGTTTGAGACAGAAAAGGGAAGTTTTGGTTGCTAGAAGGAGCGAAAGTCGGAGGGTGAGCTAGAACGTTTGAAGTGGAAGGGAAATGAGGGCTGTTAGTAGAGCTAGGTTTTGATTTTCTCTTTCCTGCTGTCGGTTGAGGGTAGGGTGTGAAAAGAAAGCTGCTTTTTTTGGATGGCTGGTCTGGCTGAGGGGCTTGCGGAATGATGAGAATCTGATGTAGCTTTGTCGTAGAGTTTGATGAGTTCCGGTTTGTTTAAGGATCTGGGAGCGTGAATACCAAGTTCGGAGAGGAGTTTTCGGAGCTCGATGACGGTGAATCTTCTCGGCGGGTGGATGGAGGATGTGGCAGACACGTAAGATGAGGTGGGTGAGTTATTATTTCTTCGTGAAAAGTGTCGTGAAAGTCTGGTGTATGAGCGGGTGATGCGACTGCCTCTCTCTGTGGCCTCTGCGGTTGGGAGCTCGGCGGAGCTGATAGTTGTGGGGCTGCGGTCGGAGGGTCGAGAAGAGTAGGGCTGTTTGTAGGGTTCTTTGTTTGAGGATTGAAAGTGATGTTGATGTTATTGTTGTTGTTGTCCATTTCTTCTTGATTGGGTTGGGATTTGTTATTGAAAGGACTGGAGCTGAAGATGTTGGTGGAGCTGGTGAAGCTTGAAATCGTTGTAAAGTTAGTTGGAGGATGAGTGGATACATTTCTTGTTTTGCTAGGTAGTTGTTTCATAGTGGTCAGGCTATGAGATATGAGCGGTCTTCAAGACGAAGATAGTTGTAAGTGGAAAAGGAGGAGATATATATAGGAACTAGGGATCCTTGATTGAAGGATCGTGATTAGCTAATATGAGCCAGCTGGTTTAATCATGCAAACCACAGTTTGCTATTTTCTGGCAGCACATGGCTAAACTGTGCAGAGGACTGAATTTGATTTCCTTTGTTTTCCTGTGTGCATATTTGACCATGTAAGTGGCTTTTGTATGATTTAAGTTTACTTAAGTGCTCATATGTTTCATGTTTACCGTATTTTCTCTTTAGATATGTACTTTGCTGTTAGACTAAATCATTGTATTTCTGTTATTTCCTTACTGACTTTAGACACATTGTATTTCTGTTATTTCCTTGCAGAAAACCACACACACTCACCGACACAGACACACACAAACACACACATGCATACCTTTCCTCCTGAGTACAAATCCTTGCCAATGCTAATAAACACAACTAAATGGAGTGACTAGACTGGACCTCTGTTCTTACGACTGCACCACTGGCTTCAAGCTAGCTACCTAAACAGTTACCTACTACCCTCCTTTTCATGGTCCTTCGAGCTGGAGCTCATTAGCCGCATTTCCACTATCGGGCCAGTGCGAGCCAGGGCTTTAATCGGGCCGGGCCAATAGCCCGCGAGGTTGAGAAATGAGGCCGAAATCATGTCGCGTTTCCTCTGTCGGGCTAAAAGCTCACAGCGCGTCACGCAAACACCGCCCACAGAACGTCCCCGAATCAAACGTCACACAACCCGCCCACTCCAGCGGGAATGAGGCAGATAAAGCAGACCATAGAATCATCACGAAACGAAACCATTAAAATGAAGACAACCGAAACAAACAAATGACACGTTACTGTACAGCAGAACATGAAATGTCTATACGCACAGACCTGTGTATTTCCATTCATTACATTTGTTTACTCGCCGACCGACTGTTGGCATTGTGCATTGCTCTCGCCACTAACGGACCCATCACAGAGAGCGCACCCGTCCATAGTATAAAGCCACAGAAATTCTCCTTTATAACTCGATATAGCGCGTC
Source organism: Danio rerio (assembly GCF_052040795.2). NCBI lineage: Eukaryota > Metazoa > Chordata > Actinopteri > Cypriniformes > Danionidae > Danio > Danio rerio. Next base: position 20,891,730 of record NC_141026.1, on the reverse strand, counting down.
TTAAGTATTTCCGACACAAGAAGAGCGAGTAGCCTAATAAAATATAGCCATATTTGTTGCGCTCAGCAGCTATTTACTGAAGCTCTTCATTTAAAGTTTAATTTATAAATTTAACCACATCATATAAAAACATAAACAGTTGTTTGAGTATATAGAACACATTTTGTGTATGGGCTTTCCCCCAATGCGATTAAAGCAGCGAGCGCTGCGAAGGAATGAGTGACAGAAAAAAAGGTAGGCTAGATTCTGCATTCACTCACCCAAATATTGCTCTGTTTGCTTTGTTAACCTTCTCCGGTGTTTATTGTTTTTAGAAAATATCTAAAATCTTTTTTTTCAGATAGGTCTTTGTAAATTGAAAATTAGGCTATATGTGGCTTTAAAACGGTTTGATTTATGTATTGTATATAGGCTACCTACATTGTTATAGCTAGCTTTTGTTTTTTTTATATTGGTTTATTTATTTAATGTGATTTTATATATAGCCGATATTTGTAATTCTTAAAATTATATTTCAATATAGCTGAGAGAACATTTTGTCCTCTTTCAAGTGTGCTTGCATGAGAAGCAGAAGCTCCTGTGGTTTTTTGTATATGTATGTGTGTGTCAGAAATATGAGGCCATGGTCTGGTTTCAGTTTTGCAGGTGTTAGAAGTCTGAGGCCATGGTCTGGTTTCAGTTTTGCAGCTGCACCCACGCTGGAAAATTCCACTGTGCTCAGATATGAAATATGCTGATTCATGTTTAGTCAAAATGCTGTATGACTTGCCCATATATGGAGCGCCTTTATGCTCTTAGCCCTTGTGTATAAATACCCCTGCCCATCCTGTATTTGTCAGACTGCAGAATAAACCATTCTAACTACAGTTTGGTCTCTTCTCCTGTCTCCAAGTCGACTTGCTGAACCACGCTGAATCTAGTGCCTAATATAGGGGAATCTTACAATAGCTTAGGCTATTTTATCAAGAAATGACACTATTGTTTAAAGTCTACGAAAGTGGGCACGTAATTTGATAAGTTTTATGTCTTTCTGTTGTATTTAGGCTATATTGTGTATTATCTCAATATCTGCCCGCTCGCGGCATAACAGAGCTGTGAAGGAGCGCTCTTGCCCTGTCTCACACACAAATACAGGCATTTAAACGCGCACAAACACACCTTTTAAACTTGACAAAAACTCTCGAAAACCTTTATTGTCTGCTGTGTTTTTAATATGGTGTAAAGCTTATTATGTGTTATTGAAACATAAAGGAGGACGCAGCAAAGAACGTCACTATAAATTAAAACTACTTTATTATTTTATGCAGCAGCCTTACATTTAAAAGGGAAACATAGGGGTGATCATAAGCAAAAAAGACCACAGACTATAAGGCTAGATGTTTTCTTTGCCTTATTTATTTATTTGTTTGGCGCATGTACTCATGTGCGATCAGAAAACTGCCCGCCTCTCCTTTCACTCCGCCCCGAAGCCCCAGCTGGCCCTCCTTGGCCCAAGGTATTCGGCGGGCCGAAAAAGGCCGGCCGCTGGCCCCAAGAAAGCCCCGCTTTGGCCCGATTAAGCCCCGAAAGTGACAGTGGAAACGCCACTGGCCTTGGCTCACCCTGGCTCGCTCGCTTTAGACGCGGCTATTGATGATCAGTGCATATGTCTAGTCACTCCCTGCCCTCATTGTCTCAGCATGAGCGTCCACGCCACCAGATTCAGCTCCCTGCACGTTATGATGCTTTCATCCTGCAATATCATCAGCAGCCACGCTCTACAGCAGAAACCCTGCAAACTCTTAATTCAACGGATATGCCTGGCACTGGCCCTCACTACCAACCTTGGACGAAAGTGGAATCTGAGGATGGTTTAGATGAGCCAGACCAACCTATGGAGGACAAACAGGAGCATGCTCGACACTCTACAAGCTCTCACTCACTCAACCTATCTGAGGGAGCACAAACCCCTGATTCTGAACACCCCTTTGCATCCCCAATGGGTCCGGTTTCTGATACTCAGACCACCCTGTTACAGCAGTTAATAAAGGAAGTTAGAAATCAGGGTAGATTAATACAGCATTACATGCTTAAAACTAGTACCCTTCCACCTCCGCAACAGCTTCAATTTCTTTCAAGCCATGCACCTCCTACCTCATCCAGGTTGCAGTCGTGGCAGCATATGCATCCTCCTGGTTATAATGAATTGCCTGCTGCACGCCAGAACCCTCTCCCAGTGGTACCACAACAGGCCTGTCAGACTACAGGTAACCATAGTGCCCCTCCTTATCAAATACAACAGTATTCGTCTCCACCACCTGTAAGCCGGGCCTTTACCCAATCTGTGCCACAGCTCTTGCAGCTCATGCATCCTTTCAGTCATGGTCAGTTTCCTGCTACATATTATGGATCAGCCTTGTATAACTCAATGTACCCAGCCCCTACACTGCCAAATCAACCACTGCCTGGTGCTACATTTTACTCTTCTCAGCCAACAAGTAATGTGTAGCCTCACCATCTCACATTTGCACCCCCTATAAGTCCGCTAGTTCCTCTAGCTGCCCCCCTGTCAAACTATAGGAGGGCAAAAGGTCCTACTTTCCCTGATCTCACTAGAGAAGATGAAAGTCAGTATTTGATGTTAAAGATGGCCCTATCTAACTTGTTGGATCCAGGAGAGTCAGAGAAGTATAAATATCACATCTTATTGGATCATCTGAAGGTGGACCAGGCGAGAAGACTTGCATTGGCTTATGTTTATGCCCCAGATCCTTATACTCAAGCTATACGGGCCCTAGATGAGCATTATGGTCAACCTAGAAAACTCGCTTTGAAGGAGCTCAGAGCTATAATGGAGATGCCTGCTATTCACATAGGAGATGGTAGAGGCTTAGACAAATTTTCACTTAGAGCTCAGGCACTAGTTGGCCTCCTTCAGTCTATGGGCTCTGAAGGTCTAGCTGAACTTACTTGTGGTTCACATGTTGAGCAACTTCTAGAGAAGCTTCCTCATGAGCAGTTCTGCCAATTCAAGAGAAGCATGAGTTTGAAAAGATGTCCGCCAGAAGCCTCACTTTCCTCATCCTTTGAGAAATACCACTGTACTACTGCATGGTTCCAAAACCCTCTCACATGTGACATCCTTTAAAACCCAGTCTAAAACCCTAACACTTCAGCTGAACACTGTCCAGTGTGTGCCTATTGTAACTCTGCTGAGCATCATGTTAGCAAATGTGATGATTTCCTCTACCTTACCAAAGACCAGAGAATTAACTGGATTAAGGAACAGCGATGTGCACGGAAGCACTATGCAACCCAATGTGACCTGAAGGGATGCTGCAGCCAGTGTAATGGAAAACACTTACAGATACTATGCACCATTAACCAAAGGCAAGTGCAGAAACTTTATCTTGATCATCCTAGTGATTGCAATAAAGTCCTACTGAAGGTAGTTAAAGTGACATTTACTCAACCTATCTGAGGGAGCACAGTATAGTTATGACCCGTCTTGATAGCTGTAAAAGGCGGCTCCTTCAAAACCCACAACGAGCAGAGACTTATACCAGAGAGATCCAAAACCTAATTGATGCTGGGTGTGTCAAGAAGTTGCCCTCCTCTGAAGTGGAGAATGCCTCTGAGTCCTGGTACATACCCCACCTTGTGCATCACAACGGTAAAAAAAGCATTGTATTTGATTGTTCCTTTTCCTACCGAAATCAGTGTCTGAATTCACAGTTACTTCCTGGCCCCATCCTTGGGCCTTCCCTCCTTGGAGTTCTACTTCATTTCAGGCAGTATAAAACAGCAATAAGTGGAGACATTAAATCAATGTTCCACCTGTGACGGTTAAAAAACAAGAGGTGGAACCCAATTGCGAGTAAAAGTCTTTAATGCTGATCTTTAGACAAAAACAGGAAAATGGTGAGTGGCTGGAAGTATTGGAACAGGTAGAAATAATTATAGAAATGGTCTGGTTCGGCCGCGCCGATCAAATGTTCATAATACTCATCAACAGAGCAGATCAAACATTCGTCGTAGAAGAAACAGGGATGTCTCCGATGTACTCATCAACAGAGCAGATCAAACATTCATCGTAGAAGAAACAGGGATCATCAGAGACAGCAACAAGGAACTCAACCAAACCACTCACCACCAGCGATATCAGCGAGAGGAGCCTGACAAAAACACAAAGGACCGTGAGCAAACAGCGAACTAACAAGGTAAGACAAGAACGCTGAACATTTATAGGCACATAAATGCGCTGCACCTGCAGCGCGCTGATTATCAGCTGAGCGGTGCTACGCAACAGTTCCGGTGACAATGATCATGTGACCGCTCAGCTGATGACATGAAAACAAACACCCACTGACAGCCACGCGACTCCCACACAAACACAGAGAGAAAAACACACATACTTAGAAACACATACCATGATAATGAACTGTCACACAACGCAGAAACTTCAAATAAGGAGCAGATGGATCCACAACCGTGATACCACCAGGTACGCCTAATACCTCAGGATAAACCTCTTCTGCGATTCCTCTGGCGTGACCTGGATTGTAAAGCACCTCCAATTGTCTATGAATGGCAAGTTCTCCCCTTTGGCACGACCTCAAGCCCTTGCTGTGCTATTTACATCCTCCAAAAGATCATCGAAGATGCACAAGCAGCTGAGTGCATTAGCCGTTCCATACACAATTGCTTTTATGTGGATAACTGCCTGCAAAGTCTACCCACCCCAGAGGAAGCCAAAGAACTCCTTCAGAACCTATGCACTATCCTCTCCTCTGGTGGCTTTGAAATTAGAAAATGGGCCAGTAATGATCCTCAAGTCATCAGTGACCTACCTCCTGAAGCCAGGTCAGAACAAACGGAGCTCTGGTTATCACACCACCCATCTCTTGATCCCTCAGAATCCACATTATGCCTTTTCTGGAACTGCCACAAAGACATCCTCAGATACAGGCACAGAGCCATTGAACCTACTACCCCAACAATGCGTCATCTTTACAGAGTTTTTGCTAGCCAATATGATCCTCTTGGCTATATCCTTTCTTGTACAACAAGAGCCAAAATTATTATGCAATTATGGGGAAAGACATTGGGATTGGGATGAGATTGGGATGATCCAAATCTTCCTCATAATCTCATGTAAGCTTGGCTTTCATGGGAAGGTGAATTACCTGCCCTTTCCACCATCACTTTACCTCGCTGGTTCACATGGTCTGTAGACCCCACCTCAGCCATCCACGAACTTCATGTCTTCTGTGATGCATCAGAGCAGTCCAACAGTGCAGTTGCTTACATGCGTACAGAAGATGATTAGCAGGTAAATGTGTCTTTCCTAAGGGCAAGGTCCCACATGGCCCCAAAAAATGGCTATCCATTCCACGACTTGAATTATGTGCTGCTCTGGTGCTCAGCTAGCTAATCTCCTGCAAACCGAACTCAACCTCCATATCAGGAAGACTACTTTGTGGACTAACTCTATGACCGTTCTCTGTTGGCTGGTCTCTGATTCTTGCCGCTACAAGATCTTTGTTGGAACCAGGGTAGCTGAGATTCAGGATCTCACTAAGGGCCAGGAGTGGCATTATGTGAATTCACAAAGTAACCCAGCGGATGACCTAACTAAAGGAAAGCTGCTAACTGATCTTGGCAGGCCCTGTAGGTGGAATCAAGGACCTGCCTCTCTGTTTCAACTATTAGAACTATGGCCCATTAACCCCAATGTAGATCAGTCTGATGACCCTGTAGAGCTGCGCAAGTCCAGTTTCTATAGTGCAGTATCAGTCCATACCCCTCTGTCCCTGACCTCAGTCAATTTGCCACTTTTCAAGACCTCTTTGACTGCACAGCTACCTTCCTTCAGGGGGCAGCAAATTCTCCATCAGCAGAAAACTACCATGATGCAGAGACTGCCATCCTAAGACAAGCCCAGATAGAATAATTTAAGGACGATTTGGCCTGCCTTCAAAACCAAAAGCCCCTTCTATCTTCAAGCCGTTTATTGTCCCTGAATTATATCCTACATTAGGACTCATTTGAGTAGGCGGAAGGCTACGTCAGAGTAGTGATCTACTTCCTGATGCCATTCACCCAATTGTCCTGGATCCTGCACATCCTATAACAAATCTCATAATTAAGAATTATGATAATCACTTACGCCATCCTGGAGCAGAAAGACTTTTTGCTGAGTTAAAGAGAAGGTTCTGGATCTTAAGGGTTCTTGAGATGGTACGTAAACATCAACATAAGTGCCCTAAATGCCAGCAGTTCCGTGCTCATCCTATTGTTCCCAGATTGGCTGATCTTCCTCCAGCCCGTGTATGCCTTTGCAAACCTCAATTCTACTCAACGGGGGTAGATTGCTTTGGGCCCTACACAGTAAAAATTGGCAGACAAGCTGAGAAAAGATGGGGAATAATTTTCAAATGTCTGACTACTAGATGATCTACTCTTTCACATGAACACAGATTCCTTCCTGATGGCACTCAGGCGTTTTGTTGCTCGTAGAGGGAAACCAGCCAAGCTGCTTTCAGACAGAGGAACCAACTTTATTGGAGGTAATAAAGTTATTGGAAGCCTATCATTCCCTAACCAATGACCTTCAGGCAACCCTGGCCAAACAGAGAATTACTTTCAAATTTAATCCTCCACATGCACCCTACTTTGGTGGAACTTGGGAACGTGAAATACGCTCCATCAAAATTGCCCTGGAAACCACCCTAGGTGCTCAAACGGTCAGTGAAGAGGTACTACGCACAGTCATGATTAAAAACGTAGGCATTCATCTGATGTTGCTGATCCTGAACCTGTGACCCCTAATTTGCTTCTCATGGGGCGGCACGATGCTTCCCTTCCTCTTGTAACATACCTGGACTCTGAACTGTGCATTCGCCATCAATGGCGTCATAGTCAAATCCTTTCTGATCATTTTTGGGCTCATTTGTTCAGAAATTACCTCCCCTCGCTTCAGTCCAGACGGAAGTATCGTACTGACCAGCCTAACTTATAAATTAACACTGTTGTTCTTATTCTTGATCCCGAACTTCCCCGATCTCAGTGGCCAGTAGGAAAGGTAATCTCCCTCCATCCCAGCAAGGATGGCCGTTATAGGATTGCTGATGTTCAGGTTAAGGACCGGATCTACACAAGGCCAATTGCCCGGCAGGTTCCTCTCCTGGCTTTACCTGATCCCCCATAGACTGTCGAATTTGCATTACAAATTTGGGGGCGGCTGTTGAGAAGTTTTGTTCTGTTGGACTTCAAAGGGTCCAGTGCATGTTCAAAAATGGGTTCAGAGTCAGTCAGTCAAAAATTATACGTTTTATTTGCTCAAGCAGGAAAGAAACCAAAAGCAATACACTGCGCAGGAGAGGTTCAACTCTGAACTCTCTTTCAGAGACACATCCTTTTTATACCACAGTTGTTTGTCTTCCGTGCATCTTCACTCAGTTTAAACTTTTAAGGCAAATGTCTCCTTATAGCACACACACGGCTCATACATCTTGTCCTTTCTCAGAACTCTTTGCCCTTTCTATGCACCCTTGCGACACTTCTCTATTTTGTGCATACGATTTGCAGCACTCAGCAGTTTGCAACACTTCTGACAGTTTCACAATAATTAACACTTTCTAGGTTAATTGATAAAGCATGGAAAACATGTAAAAATTTTATTTCAACTGAAAAACACCACAGTTCCTAAACTGCCAATTTGGTGTCACACCCCTGCTCAGATTATGGTACACTCCAATCTCCTTATTCAATCTCTGGCCAATCAGGACTGCCTGAAGGGCTATATTAACTGCACCTATGCCCACAGTTTGCTATTTTCTGGCAGCACATGGCTGAACTGTGCAGAGAACTGAATTTGATTTCATTTGTTTTCCTGTGTGCGTATTTGACCATGTAAGTGGCTTTTGTATGATTTAAGTTTACTTTAGTGCTCATATGTTTCATGTTTACCATATTTTCTGTTTAGATATGTACTTTGCTGGTAGACTGAATCATTGCATTTCTGTTATTTCCTTACTGACTACTGACACATTGTATTTCTGTTATTTCCTTGCAGAAAACCACACACACTCACCGACACAGACACGCACAAACACACACACATGCATACCTTTCCTCCTGAGTACAAATCCTTGCCAATGCTAATAAACACAAGTAAATAGAGTGACTAGACTGAACCTCTGTTCTTACCGACAGCAACACTGGCTTCAAGCTAGCTACCTAAACAGTTACCTCCTAGCCTCCTTTTCAACCATATTGGTCAAAATGACTGCATGCATGTCTGATACCTTTTGCTGACTTTAAATATGTGTGCATTTTTTGCCTAGCAACTTCCTGCTAACATAAACAAATCTTTCTGATAGCAAAAACATAAATTTACTTCAGATATCTTTTAAAACAGCATATTCTGTGCTGCGAAATAGCTCCTGTTTGAAAGTGAAAATGAAAGCCAAGAACTTTGCGTGTTCTAGTATCTTAACTACATATTTATAGGCTGCATAACCAAAAAATAATGTTTTTGGGGTAATGGTGTCATTAAATATGATGCCAGACATCCAAAGCTTAATTTTATTATCTCAATAGAAGCTTTGAATGTAAATATGATGCGACAATATGGCGTTTTGTATGAGAACGGTCAGAATGACCAGTATGGTAATTCTTATAGTTACAGAATTCTACAGTAGTTTCACTGTTAATATATCCTACTCTCATGTAGGGCTGGAGGATTTTATCGATTCTGCGATATAAATTGATTTTTTTTTCAAAGAAAGTATTGATTTTTTTAGCCGTGAGTATCGATACAACAGCCCCTTCAAATCCCCCGTGTTGTTTACCCCCGTTCGCGTTGCAGGAAGAGCGATTTGGTCAGCCAGTCACTAGTGTTGCGGTAGAGCAAGTTACCTGTACTAACTTTACACAGACGCAGATGTCTACCTCTTCCTGGTTACCAAGGAAGAGCGTGGATATTCAGATAATGGTGGCGAATATTAATCCAGCACCTGCCTGCTTAAAATCAGATGTGTGGGAGCACTTTGGTTTTAAAAAAAGAAGGAAAGCAACGACTTAGATAAAAGCATCGCACTTTGTAAGCTATGTGGCACTAACGTTAAATATTCCGGCAATACCACAAATTTACGAGCGCACCTAAAACGTCACCACCCGGACAAGTTAATGCTTACGAGGGAGGACCCAAAGCAGCAGCGGCCGCCTGACCCAAAACAAACTACGCTGGACATTAGGGATGTAACGGTATCAGAATTTCACGGTACGGTAATACCTCGGTATGAATGGCACGGTACGGTATTTATTGAATCATTTACAGGAAAAACAAAACTAATGAAAATACCCAAAAAAAGTGCCAAAAGTGTCAATGACATACAAATTAGCCATCTATCTGTAAACTTTGAAACAGGAACTTCAATTTTTCAATTTTAATAACAAAAAATTATTAAACCATGTAAAAAAATAAAGTTTCAATTTAGAATTGTTGAAAACTCATCGCATTCAACATTTAATCACTCACTCACTCACTTAGATAGAGATGGGTTTTAAGGAAAATTATCATATAAATATAATCTGGTAAAAGCTGGTATCTCTGGGCATTTACAATGTCCCCTGCAACAAAAAAACCCCCTCTCATTTGGGACTGAGGTTTCTGGGACAGAGATATGACTTGGCCCAGGTTGACAGCAGTGGGTAAGATTGTGCATTGTTTTTCCTCCACTTGAGAGGAAAAGTCATGAGTGAGATAGAGGTCTCTTTGCGGTACAAGTCAATGTCTGCATCAATCTGAACAGTGTGCTGTGTTTCTGCAGTCCCCATGACTGTTATTAGGCGTATTTCCCAACTTGCAGGCACATGCACACATAGGGCTCAACATGTTCAGTGCACATGCCCTTTTTAGTCTTAGATAGAAAGTGCCCTTCCAAAATGATCAAAAGTGCAGTGACAACAACAACACCCCCAGAGAAACTGAAATGCTTCCACACATCCGATTTAAAACCCGCTTTAGGTTCGATCATTTCCAGCTCTTTTTCATTCCCACTACAAGCAGCACACTCCATTTCCGCATTACTGGATCTGTAGCGACAACAGACCGCAAAGGATGATGGCCACGCCTGGGCTGATGGGAATTGTAGTTTCCGCTACCTCCCGTTCGCTTCATTCGCCTGAGCAAATTTTCTCAGAAGACCTATAGTTTTACCAAGTCATGCGACTACGGTGATATTGAAAAAAATTGCTATTGCGGTATGACGGTATTTACAATACCGTTACATCCCTACTGCTCATTGATGGATTGTTGTCCCCACAAGTTTCCATCTGCCTCACCAAGGTCGCAGAAAATTACAGAATCCATTGCCTACTTTATTTGTCAGGATTTGAGACCGTATTCAGTGGTGGAAAACCCCGGCTTTAGGCGCATGGTGAACGCAATGGAGCCCTACTATCCTATTCCAACCCGCGAACACCTCAGCAGATGCTATGTTATATAGCATTTATATACTATATATCAGGGATCTGGAACCTTTTTTCCGCAAAGAGAAATTTCAGATTTTTTGAAATTTCAAGGTTTGCATTCCCCGGCTGTACGCACAGACAAGGGCACATGTTAAAGCCTCCCTGGCCAGCGCGGAGAGAGTTGCCCTGACGTGCGATGGCTGGACCTTGCGCACAACTGAAGCATATATCACCATCATGGCCCACTTTATCAACGAGCCCTGACGTGCGAAGGCTGGACCTTGCGCACAACTGAAGCATATATCACCATCATGGCCCACTTTATCAACGAGGAATGGGAGCTCATTACGTATGTTTTGCAAACCAGGGACATGCCCGAGAGCCACACTGAAAACAACCTGGCAGAAAATATGAGTGGGGAATCGCAGAAAAGGATCCGGTAATCATCACTGACAATGCGTCAAATATGACAATTGCAGCTGAGAAGGCAGCATTACACTTCATGTCAAATGTTATGCTCATACGCTAAATCTAGCTGCTAACGTGCCCTCAAAATCACAGCAGTTACACGGCTGCTGGGAAGGGTGAGACGCATTGTTAGTTTCTTCAGACGGAGCACCACAGCCAACCACATGCTGAAAGAGAAACAGAGGCTTCTACAACTACCAGAGCACAAGTTGATGACGGATGTAGTTACCAGGTTAGTATGTGGTTACTTTTCAGTAGTTTTTGTTTTTTTATTAATTATTAATTACATTATTATTAAATTTGTTTAGTCTTTTATGTAAAGCATCCGCGCTGTCTATAAATAAAATATAAATAAAGTATATTTCTTTTATTTAACTACAGATGGAATAGTGTACATGACATGCTGGAAAGATTCCTGGAGCAACAACCGGCCATCTGCACAACCCTGCTCTCGAGTGAAGTCAGAAAGACTGAGAAAGATCTGTGCACACTGACTGAGTCGGACGTGACAACAGCAGAAGAAGTAGTCAGCGCTTTAAAGCCCATGAAAGAGGCTACACAGTACATGTCCAAGGAAAAGACCCCCACACTGTCAGTCGTCGCACCCCTCCAGGACACACTGATCAACGGCCTGATACCGATCGAAGGTGAATCTACAGTCATAAAAGAGATGAAGGCTGCCATGGCTGGGGATCTTCAGAAGAGGTACATTGACCTTAAGGCAACTCTCCATGCATGTTCAGCGATGGATCCTAGTTAAATCTAGGATCCAAAGTCTTCCCTTTCTGACTGAAGATGAAAGACAGGAAGTTTATGATGGACTGATTGCAGAGGCTGCAAGACATGGCATGCAGCCATCAGAGGTATGGCAATGGTACTGCTAGTTTAAAAGGCAAATCCTACATCATTTTAAAATAGATAAGTATTAAATAGTTTTAAAAGCATAATTAAATACTATAATGTTAACAGGTTTAAAGGCATATTTAATATAGTAATTAAAAGATGTATACAATAAAACTCATGAATTTAATTTCATTCAGTCACTTTGGAGTGTGGATGAAGAGGGCACAGCAAATGCTCATGCTGATGATGAGGGTATGGCATCTAAAAAAGATGATTAAGACGCTGTGGATGAAGGAGAGCAATTCATGGAAGGAGTGAGCAGTCAAGGTCAGTAGTATTACCCATTGTTATCCAGTGAAGCACACTGTGTTGTCTGAACTTCTGTGTAGGAATTATGGAATGTGCTTAACTATAAATATATAAATATAATATATAAATATAAGTAATATTTTATTTTTATTTTTTTTAATTTATTTGAAGGTTGGAATCCAAGGCCGTCTTGTCCACTGGCTGCCCTTCTTGGTGAACAATACGGTGGTGGTGCAGCACAAACCAAGAAAAATACCCAAGAGGACGAGGGCAAGGAGCAGATGACACGCTACAAGGAGGCGGACCTCCTGGAAGTGAAAGAAGATCCACTGGTCTGGTGGAAGGAGCACCAGTGTCAGTATCCACTATTGTCACAACTAGCTAAAAGGTACCTCTGTATCCCTAGCACCAGTGTTTCCTCTGAGAGGGTCTTTCCCCTTCCGAATCATCACTGCTTAGAGAAGTGCACTTCTCCCAGAGCATGTGGATCAAATTATATTCCTGAACAAAAATCTGAAGATAATGTAGATCACTTGGTCTGCAGTTATGTGGAGAGTTGAGTTTGTTTAGTGTTCACTTGAGGCCTTAAGCTACTTTGCTAAGATGGGTACAATTTCATTCAACTTGAATTTTTGTCTGGCTGCCACGGTTTATTTTTTTTGCTGGCTAGACTGGCTACCTCACATATATGTAGGCTTACAGGCCTTAAAATACTCCACTAAGTTTTAAGTTAAATGTTCTTAGTGATTTAAAATTATTTGATTTTTTGGAGAAGCCATGGTACTACTATGTTTACTTTCATGGCAGCTAGACTTGCTACCTCATGTTTTTTGTCAAGCTAAAAAGATGTCAAAGAAACTGTTCAGAACAGAGAAGTAAAGAAACAAATTAGTACAAGCTCTGACGGTCTTTAATAAACTTTACATTCTTCAAAAGGAATTACAAAACCATTTTTTTTTACTAAATGAAACAACAGTTTTTAGTTGTCACCATTGTAAACAATACTCTTGCAATAAACTCTGTGTAAATGAATGTTTATCTATAAAATAAAGTCCTTGTATCTTTGTGATCCGATGGCATATGTACTATTCATTTTATTAGGCATTTAATATACTGGATAAATGTAAACAATCATATTATACTGTTACAAATGCTTCCTTTTTTAACTCACACATTTAATTTACATACTGTTACAAATGCTTCCTTTTTTAACTCACACATTTAATTTACATATATTAAGATTATGACAAAACATGAACATTAATATAAGAGCCAAAACATGAAATTCAATGCTAATATTTCTTTATACTAGTCTGCCTTTTTGTTTCATTTTGTTTCACATAGGCGCCACCATTTTGGCTCTAACTCACATTCTGTTTTCGCCATTTTGGCTCAACACTGCTACTTTTACCATCCATTCATCTTACGACGATTTCTTACTATAATTACAATTGTTCACACCTTAATCTTTTCAAACACACTCACAAACTCATTTTGTGTACATACTTGCTTATACTGCGATGTTCCCCTTCGGTTGGGGAACTTCAGTGCCATAAAGTGGAGTGATTGAAATCCACGAAATGGTAGGATTCGGTTCAGAAGCCGCTTGTCTGAAAGAGTATTGAACGGGCCAATGAAAGCAATGAATTGGCAGCGTAAGCTTGCACAGGTGTACTTCATTGCCAATTATCCCAGCATATAAGCACACCTGGAGCGAGCAAACGTCTGTACTGTCTGAGAGAGCTCGACAGTAAAATAGTGGTCCCACTGAAACTATTTCAGAGGCTCCTGGGGCATATGGCATCCGCAGCCGCTTCATGCCGCTCGGATTACTCTATATGAGACCACTTCAGCACTGGACACGCATGGCACGCGCACGCACACCGAGTCTCTGTTACTGCGCTGTGTCGCCGCGACCCCTTGTTCCTACAGGCCTGGGTGTCTCTAGAACAGGCGTCTAGTCTTGTTGTCGTTTCACCAGACGCTTCCAACACGGGCTGGGGGGATGTGCGTTGCGGGCATGCGGCTGCGGACCTGTGGAAAGGTAGCCAGTTGCATTGGCATATCGCCTGGAGCTGTTGGCAGTGTTCCTCGCTCTCCACCGTTTTTTTTCCGGTGCTGGAGAGGCAACACGTGCTGGTCAGGACGGACAGTACGGTGGCGGTGGCGTATATCAGCCGTATGGGGGGTATGCGCTCTCGCCGCATGTCTCAGCTCGCCCGCCGTCTGCTCCTCTGGAGTCATCCACGGCTGAAATCGCTGCACGCCATTCATATTCAGGCAAGCTCAACCGTGCAGCCGATGCGCTCTCAAGGCAGCCTTACATCCTGGAGAATGGAGACTCCGCCCCAAGTCTTTTCAGCTCCGAGTCCGAGATCGCTCATTGCCAGTTGTTCTTTCCCTGACCGAGTGCTCTTGGCACGGATGCATTGGCTTACAGCTGGCCTCGGGGCATGCGCAAATACGCGTTTCCCCCAGTGAGCCTGCTCGCGCAGTTACTGTGCAAGGTCAGGGAGGACGAGGAACAGGTTGCTGGTTGCGCCCCTCTGGCTCAACCGGACCTGGATGTCAGAGCTCTCCCTCGCGATAGCCCTCCCCTGGCAGTCCCTTCGAGAGAGCACCTACTCTCTCAGGGACAGGGCACCATCTGGCACCCTCGCCGATCTTTAGAGGTCCTTAGACGCGAGGAAGACTTAGGTAACCTCCGATTGCGGTGACTAATACTGTCACTCGGGCTAGAGCCCCCTCCCCGAGCGCGCCTATGCCCTGAAGTGGAGTCTATTCACTGATTGGTGTGTCTCTTGCAGAGAAGACCCCCGTAATTTGCCAGATCAGCGTTGTGCTTTCTTTACGCCGAGAGAAGCTGGAGAGCAGGCTGTCGCCCTCCACACTCAAGGTGACGCGGTGGCTGGCAGCACCGTGGGAACGCATAACCTCATCATCCGGTTCCTCAGGGGCACTAAGCGAATTAATCCACCCCGCCCCCTCTCATGCCCTCTTAGGATCTCGCCCTCGCTACCAGATCCCTTCGATCCTCGACTTAGTATCTTTCTGTCCCTGAAGACAGCTCTGCTGGTCGCGTTGATATCGATTAGAGGGTCGGGGACCCGGAGGCATTTTTCGGTCAGTGACTCGTGCCTGTAATTGGGCTGGCTTTCTCTCACGTCCTTAGACCCCGCCCGCGATATGTGCCCAATGTTCCTACCACTCCGTTTTAATAC
The DNA here is from genome assembly GCF_052040795.2 of Danio rerio. Lineage (NCBI taxonomy): Eukaryota > Metazoa > Chordata > Actinopteri > Cypriniformes > Danionidae > Danio > Danio rerio. Next base: position 20,876,431 of record NC_141026.1, on the reverse strand, counting down.
GAGGTAGTGAGCCTGCAAGCGCTGTCCTCGGAGGAGGCAGACCCAGCCCGTCTTTATTGTCCAGTTCGCGTTTTGCGTATTATCCGGACCGCACTCAGAGTTTAGATCATCTGAGCAGCTCTTCGTCTGTTATGGCGGTCGGCAGCAGGGAAGTGCCGTACCGAAATAAGTTCCCACTAGATTGTGGATGCCTTTCTTTCGCTATCAGAGCCGAGGTGAGCCGCGTCCCCCGAGAGTGCGTGCGCACTCCACTCGGAGCTTTGCATCCTCTCGAGCACGCGGCGCCTCTCTAACAGACATCTGTAGAGCTGCGGGCTGGGTGACACCCAACACATTTGCAAAGTTTTACAATCTGCGAGTGGAGCCGGTTTCCTCAAGGGTATTACGTAACCCTTGGTGATTGAGGAAACAATTCGGTAGGGTGTTGAAACACGCTTGCTGCGCCATTCTCCCTAACACGGAGGTACGTGCGCCTTTTTATCTGTCAGTAAAGTTCCCCGTCAGGTGAGCCCTGCAGATTCCTCCATGGCCCCCGGCACTGACTCAGCAGAGGAGTCACTTGCTGGCCCACTACGTTGTAGGTCTGCCCGCTGGTCAGCCCGCGTTTTGGGTAAAGGTGCCTGCTTTGCGTGATCCCCACTAGGCGATCCCATATGCTTATTCCGCCACGGTTAAGTCCCCCCCCCCCTTGGGCGGATCCGTGTCTTCCCTCTCCGCTAACCACTCTTTTGCTATGCGTACTCCCCCTTTTAGGGCTAGTCCATATGTAATTCTGCCATCTATCCCCCCTTGGGTGACGAATGGCCTCCGCAGCGTCCTCCCTATCGGGATTGCACGCTTCCCAACGTACTGTCGTATTTTCCTAGAATTATCTAGATGCTCACGACTTCCTAAAAAATATATCTAAATCCGTAAGACTTCTGTTGAAGTAGGATAAATTAGGGCCAGGGACACGTTGGAGGACCGCGCCTCCCATGATGTGGGTGCGTCACGCTTGCTTGACAATCCCCTCATCGGGGGCGTTGGTAAGGTGCAGTCATTATGGCGCTTTCCATACTTCTCCCATTTCGTGGATTTCAATCAATCCACTCTATGGCACTGAAGTTCCCCAACCGAAGGGGAACGTTCGAGGTTACAGAAGTAACCCTTCGTTCCCCGAGGAGGGGAACGGAAGTGCCATACTCCGTCGCCATAATGACTGTCCCTTAGCTGTTTGAAAGTCTCTTCAGCTTAAAAGGATGGCGTTTGCTCGCTCCAGGTGTGCTTATATGCTGGGATAATTGGCAATGAAGTACACCTGTGCAAGCTTACGCTGCCAATTCATTGCTTTCATTGGCCCGTTCAATACTCTTTCAGACAAGCGGCTTCTGAACCGAATCCTACCATTTCGTGGATTTCAATCAATCCACTCTATGGCACTTCCGTTCCCCTCCTTGGGGAACGAAGGGTTACTTCTGTAACCTCGAACGTTTCTTTGCACATTAGTTAACAGATTACACAAGTTAATTACTAGTTCACTAAAATCACACAAAACAACCAATTAATCACACAAGACTGCATAAATCTGCATTCACATGTGTAACGAAGCCATCATAACTCATTTAACTTAATTTTAAGTGTTTATACAAACTATATTTCTTTTACCTGCAGAGAAGTAAAGAAACACATCAGTACGAGGTCTTTAATGAACTCTAATCCGAGCTGCCCTGTTTAACGTCTTTTATGCATGTGCTGTACAGGATATACAAAAAATAACTTTGGGATTAGCCCAACAATACATTATAGTTAATGAATTCACAATAAATCCATTTATTCAGCAAAATTTTTGTAGGGGGGTCCCTTTTTTATTATTTATATATATGCACACATTGCATATTTATTGACCCTTTACATGTACATCACTCCAACATTATGTGTTACTAACAGTTGTAAACTTTTTATTGATATTTTTTAAATTTTTAAATCTGCAAATTTTCTCCCTGTTATGTAATGTAATGTCTTAAAGGATCTGAAAGGGATGTGTAAATGGTTTTTACTGATTCGAGATGCAGTAAAATCATTAGTCACTGCTTTGTAATAAACCCATAAATGTTAGTAACACATCAGTTATAATGTTGGGTTAGTGGTATAAGTAGGGTTGTGCCGATAGACGATAGTATTGTGTATCGACGATATCGTCGAAAGCTGAAACTTATGACGATTTTAAAGACAACATTTAGCTTGCTTCGCACTAATATTACATGTTTTAATTGCATTATTGAATAATATGAGTAGTATTGTTATTTTTAATCATCATCATTAATAATAAATTAACTATGAATAATATGAATGCTTCAGCTGTTTACATCAACATTACCTGACTGACACTTTTGGACAAAAATAAATTATTTTGATTGCTCTCTTGGGTTCTCTCTGTCTCAGCAGCAGCAGTTGAAGCGCAAGCTGCAAGTGAGGGTTAGAATTATTATCCAAGATCAAACGTTATGCAAATGCAATAGGTTAATAAATGAGTTTAAAAGTCAGCCGAAAGGTAATTGAATATGCTTAGATATTTGTTTAATTATAATGATAATAATAATATTATAATAATTGCCGTGCCCCCATGCGATAGTGTCGTGTATCGCAATCTCACAGGGGGGCAATATGATGATCTGAAAATTTCGTATATAGCCCAAAACTAGTGTTAAGTCAGCATAGAGTTTATAAATGTAACACGTTGAAGTAGTATACATTTTACAGTAAGGTTCCTATATCCCTCAACTGATGCTTTGCTAGGTATCAGTCATATTAGAAAATATTCTTCAAACAAGAAAAACATGCAAGTTGAAGATTGTGAAGTGTTGAGCCTGAGCTATTGTTCATTATATGATCACGTTAACTGCATAAAGTAACACATGTATAAGTTTACGTTAACAGCGATTTAGTATTATGGAATAAATGTGTTGTTTATTGTTTAGTCATGTCATTTAATCAAAGAACAAATAAATTAGTATATGTGAAAGTAAACATTAGATGTTAATGTAAAGAGATACAACAATGAGAAACTTTTTAACTGATGCGTATGTTTATTTAACAGTAATATTACTGTAACATGTAACATTTATTAACGCTTAACATATGTGTTGTTTACGGTAAATTCGTGTTAATGTATTAATTGACATTATCTAATGCAATCTTCCTGTAAATGTTACCCTATTTAATCTCATGAATAAGTTAATTTACTGTCAACAAACTAGCGGTCGCTAAACTGTTCATCTCAAAACACACGGTAGCATCTGTCTCACAGAGAGCAAAATCATGCCCGCATGTGGCTGAGTGCTGTCTGATTGCGCATGTCCGGCTGAGATTGCATCACTCTGAATGTGCATGTCTGGTTGAGATTGCACCAGTCTGAGACTGCCTCCCATAAAAAGCCCATAGATAAAAAGTATGTTAACACGGACCACTCTATCTGTTTATGTGTCTGTGTTCATTGCTGATTTATGCAGCACAAGGAAATATTGGCACAGAGACAGGCTGCTGAAGCTGCTGTAGTTGCTGTGCCAGGAACTGTACAGACAATGCAGTGCCAGGTGCAAGAGACCTGCAATAGGAATTGCAGCAGGTTTACTTGTGCAACACGTCAGAAATTCACCTGTGCCAAATGCAGGGAAGATGGACACTGAGTCTGCAAACACGGAAAAGTTTGAAATACTTTTAAAAATATAACCGACTTGTGTATCCATATATTGTGAATGTGTGTCTTTTGTATAAATATGGCAGGCATATCTGAACAAACACAAAGGTTCAGCCTGCCCTCGTTTAAGCTAAAAAATCCAAATGTGCCAGGCTTCACAGGTAATGAGTGTGTTTGCACAACAAAAGCAGGTGAACAATGGAGCTGAAGGCCTGTGCAAATCTCAGCAGGGGCGCTAGTAGGTGTTACAGTAGGTCCAGGGAGTTTATGCAAATTTGCGCATGTTTAGTAACGTTTAGTAAGTAGTAATCTAGTCTTAATAAGCCATTCATATATCCCTTCCACAATTTACAGAAAACTCTGAATTAGAATAAAAGTAACATCCCTTTTTTTAAATCTAAAATAAAAATGATGTCCAACCAACACAAAATATTTTTTTTTTCAAGCTTACTGGCTTCCAGAGGTTGAGAAAATTGACATGTTAAATGGGGAGTATTTATCAACTAAAATTACAGGCTAATAAAAAACTTGGAGCATATAATGTTTAACCATAATATAAAATTTACATAAAAGGTCATTTGTGTGCTTAAAGTCCATACTGACCATTAGTGAGACTAATGCTGTCGATTAATAAACCTGAAACACATGTGGTTGTTTTTCAAGCTGCATCGGCCAGCCCACTGGTTGTTCTCCAAATGCCCTTATGCTATTTTCATGCTACACGCAATAGTGATATGGCATCTGTAGTGTCTCAAGTCAGACAAAATTTTCAACCAGAATGTACTACTTCAAGAAATAATTCACATAATTCAATTGCTTTCTACAGCATTGCATGAAGTTGAACACACAGACACAAGCTTGCAACACATGCTTGTAGAGAATATTTATTATAATCACAGTAACATTTCATTTTATTTTGTATTAATGTTGTATAACCCCTTCAAATGTAATATTATGACCAAAAAGAAAACAAATCATACAGTCAGTATCGATACATGAGATACCATACTTGGTACAAAATCAGTAATAATTACAAAAATATAACATTTACCACAGAACATCAATGTTAGGTGATTAATACTGAAATATGTGATTCATCTGCTAAGGCAATTTATACAAACACACATCTATGGGATAAATTAAAGGACCAGTTTAACATTGTTTGCCTGGATTTACAGGTGTTATCAGGTAATCGTATAATTATTTTATAATAACATAATTTCAAATGAAACTATGCTTTGATACTTAAACAAATACCTAAGTTTTTATCTTTCTGCTAATATAAAGTATTTCTATAGCAAAACTGGCCCACCTCCTGGTACAGTATGACTTTAAAAAAAGTGTTTTAAGCACATAAGCCTTGCTGAGAGTTTGGATGACTAAAATTGTTTGTGCACACAGCATAACTAATCAATATGCAGGATTGATGAATCACTTTTAGTGGGTACAGTCCCTTACCATTTTTCCTATCCAGTTAGTGTTTGGTTAGATAAATCTATAAATCATTCTTTCAGAACTTTGCGTGTCTTTCCAAACTAATTTAGCATATCATGGTGAAAAGGGGTGTTGTTTTTATGTGTGTGTGTTAAAAACAATCTTTAATAACTTTGTGGTTGAAAAATTGACCCTTCGCTGGTAATCTGGCCAATCATAATGCCGATATTGAACTAATTTGTTCTGTTATTGGATTAGGACAGCCTGCATAATTTTAGTTTATGGGTATGTGATGTGACAAGAACCAGTAAACTACCTGAGGACCCAGAAGCTGACAGGCGAGATGAGCTAACTTAACCTGCATAAATACCCAGATAAACAATGAATTCATCTTTACTGTCTCCTATATATTCATAGATGCATTATTGATTTATTTGAGATGTCACCGTTTGCTTTTGTTTGTTATTTATGTTAGTGAATTAATCTGTAACATTTTATTTGTATTCAAATGATCCCAACTTCCCATTATTTTACTTGAAGGCTATAGAGTTGAGATTAAGTAAGTACACAATACTAACCTTAAAATTCACAATAGCACATTATACGTGGCATAGACAACATCTGAAAAGTCAGTATATACTATATACTGAGTTATTATGTATAAAACAGGGTACAAGAGAATGACACATTTGATAATGAACAGATTTCAGTCTCACTTCTTTCAGAATTATTTTCTTTTACCTTTTCATATTACATCAATTGTTTAGCTAGCCAAACTTATTGATCACAGCCAGTGTTATCTTATGTGTGTTGATTGTGAATGTGCCAGGCCTTCTCAGACTGCTGAGCTGGATAGTTTGACCCACCCCACTTCAGTATAGGCCCCTGTGATATGCCAGTACAATGCTGCCATCAGTTTGGACCAGGAAGTCTGTACCTCTGGTGTAAAGCACTCTCCAAACTCCTCTGCAAGTATCTCCAGAATAACCCCACTTAAGATCTGTTGTCAAAAGAAAAAAATTAATTGTTAAAACAGAGCTTAAACAGATTGATGTTGGTTTAGTAAATATGCAGCAGCTTTTTCATGGTTTACAGTGACTATTGGTAAATAAATACAAAGGTGTTAACTAATGAGCAAAATGTATGTTAATGTTTTTATTTATTAGTATGGGCGAAATATATCTTTATTGTCAATGAAGAAAAAATTGAAAAAAAAAATGTTACTAAGGTGGCACCCTTGCAAATATATTCCAATATATACCCTTCATGTCGTAATATATGAACCTCAAGCACTCAAACAAATAATTGTTTGCAACTCATCCAAACTACTTATTTAAAAATGAACTGAAACAACACTATTCTTGAGTATTTTGGGGACAACTTAGCTGTTTTATATTCAGTTTGCTTCAGTCCATTACTTAATCGATTTTTGTTGGGGCAACATGAAGGAATTGTGTGCTCATGTGCAATGTGCTGCAAAAGACAGGTCACAAACATCAATCATCCATGCTTACATAGAAAACAGAAAATATTAGATTCTGTCTCATCTCATGCACATGTATTTCAGTCTGATTTCCATGAATACACACAGGATTGAACAGTTGTTGTCTTCTGTGCCCACTGTTATGGAATGGTAGGATTTTCAGTAAAAAAAGATGCAGTTTTGAAGTTTACTGAATCTATGCACAATTATTGTTTTTATTTTCTGTTGTTTTAGGAGATGTTTGGGATCAATCTTTGAAAGTTTAATACACAGTCTCCTAATAAAATTTTATTTTTCATTATTCTATTTCATACGCTTGCATTAAAAGAGGCTGTTCAGTTCTGTAGTTGATCATGACAAAATACTACCTGTTGAAAATAAAGAAAACATGCACTGGAGAGAAAGATGCAGTAGGTGTCCATACTGTGGGATCACATATTCCAGTCAAATAACTGGTGGCCAAAATTCATTGATTGCACTTTCCACCAGCAAAAGCAGAAGGTGAAGGTTTAATTAGCGTTATGACACAGTTTTTGCTTAAATAATTGCAAGGAACACAACATTATGGGTTAAAAAAGTTAAAAAGAGGACAGATTATTGGTGTGTGTCTTGCTGACGCATCTGTGACCGAGACAGAAAGTCTTTGTGTTACGTCAAGAGCCACGTTATCCAGGGTAATGTTAGCATACAACCAAGAAGGACGAACCACATCCAACAGGAGTAACTGGATGAAAGAGAAAGCTGTCTGAAAGGGATGTCCAGGTGCTTATTTCCCGGACACAGGAGTATTGAACACATCACCAATTTTTTTCAGAAAACATATTTTCAATGATGCTGTTGACTTGAGTGTTTCACTACATGTTGGTAACAAACAAAGAAATCCTCATATGCAAAGAAAAACAAAAAAGTAGTTGGAAAGCAACCCTCTGCCCTTTGTCTGTCATGGGTCAGGTTTGATCAGGGTTTCTAGTAGGTAGTGAATGGGGAGCAGATAGGGTAGCATTAAAAGATATTTATTGTGGGTTGATTAGATGAGTGCTAGATTATGGTTGTGTGGTATATGGGTCAGCAGCAGAGACATCTCTTGGAAAATTGGACAAAATACAACATGAGGTATTAAGATTAAGTATAGGTGCAATTAAAACTACACCAATTGCACCACTACAAATTGAATTGGGGGAAATGTCTTTGGAAATGAGAAGAGTCCAACTGTCAGTAAGTTACTGGGTAAATTTGAAAGGGCAGTCAAGAACATCCAACACTAGAAACACTAAAACCTTGTTGGAAAAAAGAGGAAAATAAAAGTTTTGGGTGGACAGTGTTAAAAAAAGCAACAGAAATAAAAGTCAGTCATTTAAAATTAGTCCTACTGTACCTTTACCAGTAGTTAAACAATGGTTACTACCAGACGCAACAGTAGATTTTACACTATTAGAAAAGAGAGAAAAGGATGAGGAATGTAATTTGTTTTATGTACAAAAATATATTAATGAATTTTACAGTTATGTTAATATATATATAGATGCCTCTAAGAGCTTAAATAGACTAGGAGTGGCCTTTACAGTTCCTGAATTTGAAATATTGGTCGGGAAAAAGATTAGTGATGAAGTCATGGTATATACAAGAGAAATTATTGCATTTGTATTAGCAATACGATGGGTAGAGGAGATAAGGCCTTTGAAATCAATCATCTGTTCTGACTCAAGTACTTCACTGGCAAGTTTATGATATAGTAATTCAGAAAGTAGACCAGACATTTTATTAGAAATAATGCAAACATTGTATGGAATTCAAATGATAGGTATAACAGTAATATTTTTATGGCTACCTGCGCATATTGGTGTTCAAGGTAATGAAATTGCAGATAAGGAAGCAAACAAGCTGTTAAAAATAATGACATCAGTATAAATTTAAGTATAAGAGTGAAGTCAAGTGTATTATTAAGAAAATAATGAAGGAAAGGTGGCAAAAACAATGGGGTAATGAAAAAAAGGGCCGTTGTTTTTTTAAAATTCAAAAAAAAAAAGTTGGAAATTAGAAGTGTAGGAAAAAACAGGAGAGAAGAGGTAATAATATCTAGGATGAGATGTGGACACACAAAGTTAAATAGTACACTTTTTTAAAATGGGTAAACATAGTACAGGGCAATGTGAGTTTTGTGGACAAGAAGAGACGGTAGAACATGTTATATTATACTGCATGAAGTATAAAGATGAAAGGAGAGAACTTAGCAAGAATTTAGAACAGATAAAAGTTCAATTCAAATTAGATGACATTCTACAAAATAACTCAGGAAATAAATGTTTTACCTTTTTATTGCAATATCTTAAAAATTCTCATTTATGGGAGAGGATTTAATAGAAGAAAGCAGTAGGTGAGGGTTAAGTCATACTGATCCACACTTCATACCAGTTGGTGGCGGAAATACACCATTTTGTTGTTTGTCAACCGCCATTAAATTGAGGAAGAAGAAGAGAGATCAGCTGCTGTTGTTGTTTTGGCATATGGTCTGTTTGGTGGTGTTCGTTTGTGTTTGTAGATGTCACTGATGTTGACTTTGAGTGAGATTTGTTTGAGAGTTCTGATGTGTGTTTTCATTATCTCTAGTCCACTAATGCTCCATTCAAAAACCTTCTGTGACTTTTGACAAGGGAGATGTGGAACAACATAGTAAGTCACGTGACTTACATACTTTGCACGCAGGATTATTGATGTATAGACACACTAGCAAAGTGCGAAATTTGTGTGATAGAAAATTGTATATAAGTTCAGGGCGCCTTTGCGCTAAAGACTTTTTCTAATATTGTTTTTTTTGTTATATTGGGGAGGAGATTAAGGGAATTTTTTTGTTATATTTATTTCTTTGATTTGCTAGCGCAAACTTTAGTTCCCTCTCCCATTTGTCTTGGTTCTTTTCAACATGATATTATTGTTTGTAAATATTGTAAATACTGTGGGAGCAATACATCTTGTGCGGTGCTAATTTGTTGTTTTGTGTTTTCTCTTGCCATCCTTCATCGTCAGTTTATACTTTGGTCATCTTTGTTACACCTTTTTATTCCCTAGACATATTGCTATTAAGGATTGTAACAGTCTCAAACAATGGTCTAATATGCATGCAAGGTCAAAAAACACTTTCATGGTCTTATAATATGCATTTATCCAAGCGACTCCCATATGAATTGTTCAGTAAATCATTTGTTCCCAAACCCCTCCTTAGCGCAAAGCCAATCTGCACTGATTGGACCGATGACAGCCTTTTGCGATTAGTCGATACTGACAGCCTTTAGCACAAGAAAGAGTGAAATGCCCAGCAGCTAATCAATTAAAGAAGTAGTTAGAGTGCATACACACTTCATAGTGCCAGTGGGTGAATGTAAATACAGACGATGGACTTGAAAATACAGATGACTATTTTATTAAGCAAAAACTGGGGAGGAGATCGACAAGAGTCTCCTAGCCTCGACATACTCTACTTGCTGTTTTTTCACACACACACATTACCCTCCTCAGAAGAAGAACTGGGGAAGAGATCGACACAAGTCTCCTAGCCCCTCACACTCTACCTGCTCTTTACACACACACACACACACACACACACACACACACACACACACACGCACACACTCACACACACACACAACGTGTATTGCTGGAAACATTTTAACCCCAATTAGGTCTTCACTTAAACAGAAAATGTCTACATGTTAGTTTTTCTGGCAAAGAATTTAATACATGAATAGAAAACAAAAGGGGAGAGAACCTACGCTGTTTTTTAAACATCTGACTTATGTTGTTACAAGTAGGCTTATATTTTTGTACTTCTTATAATTCTTACTATTTATATTATTACTGATAAGTAAAGTGCCATATAGGCTATTTGTGAAGTTCTTAAAAATGTAATGTTTAATTATTATTATACGGTTTCAAGCAGTTAGTTATTTAATATATAACTACAATATTTATAAGCTGTATTGTGTTGTTTTATTAACGAAAGTTAAAAAATAAACATATATTTATACAGATGTTATTTTAAATAATATTTAATTAAGTTATAAATTATTCCTTAATTTTTACATAAAAGGTAAATTAACTTAGGTAGGCTACTTTATTTGTTAGTGGAATGGGGGGAACATTTTTGGCAGTGAATAATGTTCTCACCACTTAAAAAAATAAATAGATAAATAAAATAACTTGCAAAAAGGATGCAATAAAAATTGCAAGCTCTTAATTATTTTTCATAATCTTATTCGTACATGCCTATATTGCGCCGACAAGAACAAGCCCTAAAACAAAGTCTATAGAAAGGAGTTATTAATATGCTATTGATATTAGTTAATTTTAATGATCATAAACACAAACTGCGTTGTATGATAAACGCCTTTACAATGTAGTGTCTACGATCTTTTCTGAAGAACAGATAATCCATGTTATCACCTACTCCCCAGCCAGGTTTTCATCTCTTTTTTTTTTTTTCTCGCTACAAACAATAAAGTATCATCGCCAGACCAGTGGATTGAATTATATTTAGCTACTCCTTATTTATTTCCGTTTCATTTCAAAAAACAAAAATTTTGTATTGCATATGTTTTTTTAAAATTAATCATTCAGCCTACCTGCAGCGCATATGAGAGGTTGATGCGTCAAATGCCCTTTACTCATGCATTATACCTGTTTCATTTATGGCACTGTAAACTTGACTTCACAGGCTGATCATCTTCAAACTCAAAAGGCATTTTTAAGTGTCCTAACTTGAGACTGCTGCTGCATAATGAGATGTTTCTTAACTGTTAGCGATGTCAAAATGAAAGCAAACATTAAAAAGGGTTTTGCGTTTTATCCATTGCATACCTTAGTTTTAATAATAATGAATATAATAAATTATAATATTAATCATAGTGTAGACTACTGTGCAGTGTACAACAAAACATTTTTATTAGGTTACTCTAACAGACCTAATCCCTAACTGAAAAATGAATGTGAAAATGACAGGCAGTTGCATGTCCGCTAAAATTGATTTAACAACATATTTCTTTTGCTTTCTTTTCCCCTTTAGAGTTCAAGAGAGTTTTATTTAAACACACCTGACCTGACCTGATGCGGGGGCCAGATCTCTGCACTATTGCTTTAGTTTCACAATTTTCATAATTTCATTACATTTTCATATGGTAAAATATCTCAATTTATGTTCTGAAAGTAGTAGGAATGACGGAAGTGTTTCACTTTCACTTTTGAGTGAGCTTCTGTCATGGATTATTTTAGTACCATTGACCATTTCATTCATGCCCTGTGACAAACTGGAGTATTAGATGCAAATTCGGAGTAAGGACTGGTGAGGGTGTTATGGAATTTAATAATCCATGCCAAATGGAAGGAAAAAAAACATACGCATTTTGCGATGTGTGTGCGTCTGTGTGCGCCGTATGTGTGGATCTTGTTGAAAAATATGGCAAAAATTCCTACATGACGATAATAGTTTGATTGTAGTCTTCTACTTCTTTGGCCTTAGTCCCGTATGGTTGCGGGGTCAGCTCTTTTGGAACAAGTCCTCCATTTAGACTTGTCCATATGATAACGACTTTTTTTTACACATTCCGGCCGGCCTATCGTCTGGGCCTGTCACTCTCATACACTCACACACTCATACACTACGAACAATTTAGCCTACCCAATTCACCTGCAGCATGTCTTTGAACTGTGGGGGAAACCAGAGCACCTGGAGGAAACCCATGCAAACCAAGGGAGAACATGCAAACTCCACACAGAAATGCCAACAGAGCAGAGGTTCGAACCAGCGACCTTCTTGCTCTGAGGCGACAGCACTACCTACTGCGCCACGGCTTAAGATGCAGATTGTGATGCATTTTGGAAACAGATGAGCCCCTGGTCTAATGCACCACCTGACTTGAGAAACCCATTCTCAAAGATTATTTGGGTAGCACACATATTTTGAATGCCTTCGGAAGAATTTAAATGAGCCATTTTAATATAGATTAATTCCAAGATTATAATATATAAATAAATAAATATATATATATATATATATATATATATATATATATATATATATATATATATATATATATATACACACACACACACAAACACATACACACACACACACACACATACATACATAATTTACCTCCTGGTAAACATCATTTGGGAAAAAAATTCAAAGGGAGATAATAATTCTGACTTCAAATATATATTAACTTTGTGTTTTATCACTTTAAGACAAATGTATTAGTTCAAATTTGACATTGAAGGCTGATTGCTACATATTTGCTCACCGGCATATATTCAAATACAATTTTCCTTAAATAAAACTTAAAATAAATGCAAAACATTTATATAGGACACTAAAAACAAGGCTACATTTATGAAACCATTTAAAAAAGTGTGGGCTCAAGTGGGCTTTAACATTATCATACTTACTTTGAAGTATATTGGTTCCACTTTGTATTTAAAGGCATGTGCTTTTCCCACCAGTACCAGCACAGATGATACTTTCTCTGGGTCATGTAGGTTCTCCACAACTGTGTTAATGGCGTTCATGACACGTCGGGCATGTTTTCTCAGCTGAGAGCTTTTCTCCATCTCCTCCGGATCCTCCATATCCTGGAACTGACTGAAATACTGCTTTGCTGAGGGGAAGTTAACAAAGAATCTGTAGAAGACAGAAACAAGATTAACTGAAAAAATGTAAAATCTAGTATTGAAAGAAGTGTTTAGTGAAATTCCAAGTGAGCATTTCAATAGTAATGTATAAATATTCGTATTTAACAGAAGAACAATATGCTCCTCAAAAAATAAATAAAATCAAATTTTATTTGATGTTTCATTAACAATAATGTTGTAATAATTTGTTTTTAATTGTTTTTGTTTTTACAACCTTGAATAAGTACTCCTTCTGTCCTTGAAGAGCATCATCAATTTGATTGCCAGTATTATTTAAAAACATATTAGCACGGATGCCAGTACATTTGTCTGTCTTTTTTCAATGTTGTTAATGGTAATGGTAAAGCGATGGTTGTGGATAGAATAAAATTTCTATAGGCAGGGGTGCACATAAGTGTTCTACAAGTCTGCCTTCCCATCCCCACAAGTAATAACCTAAAAGTATAATATTTCAACAGATTGGGAGTCATCTAAAGACACTGTTTAGATGTGATATTGCAAGACATTTTACACTTTTTTTACACCACTTTCAAGACTAGTTGAGCTATTGACCTTATTCTAAAACGCGGAAGTGCGCCTGTTTTCGCGATTGTCTTAGAACTTCCGATTCAGTCGCCTATGGGAGAAATGACTAGGAATAATAAACGGCAGAAAATGGCCAAACTACTTGCTCAACAAACAAATGTTTGCATGACTACACAGACCAAGAAGCATAATATAATAAGAAAATATTAAATTGCAACATCAAGCAGCGTAACGAGCAGCTGTTAACGTCAAAAAATGAATGGAAGTGAATGTGACCGGAAGTCGCGAGACAAAAAGATTCAAATGGCAGCGCCCGCTCGACAGCTGAGAATAAGGTGAATAGGCTGTGACCCTGATGATACAGTAGCTGCTTGCAGTTATTCTTTCATCATCAACATCATCATTTTCATCCGCTTATGCGGGGTTAGGTCGCTTGGGCAGCAGTCTTAGGAGAGAACCCCAGACTTCCCTTTCCCCAGACATTTCTTCCGGCTTTCGGGGGATCCCAAGCCGTTCCCAGGCCATCCGAGAGACATAGTCCCTCCAGCATGTCCTGGGTCTTCGCCGAGGCCTGGAACACCTCCCTAGGTAGGCGTCCTAGAGGCATCCGAAACAGATGCCCAAGCCACCTCAGCTGACTCCTCTCGAATTGGAGGAGCAGCGGCTCTACTCCGTGCTTCGTCCGGGTGACTGAGCTCCTCACCTTGTCTATAAGGGTGCACCCAGCCACCCTATGAAGGAAACTCATTTCAGCTGCTTGTATTTGAGATCTTGTCCTTTCGGTCATGACCCAATGCTCATGACCATAGGTGAGAGTAGGAATGTAGATTGACCAGTAAATCGAGAGCTTTGCCTTTCGGCTCAGCTCATTCTTAACCACAACGGGCCACTGCACCGATCTGCCTGTCAATCTCACGCTCCATCCTTGCCTCACTTGTGAACAAAACTCCCAGGATACTTAAATTCCTCCACCTGGAGTAAGGACTTTCCTCCAACCTGGAGATGGCAAACCACCTTTTCCGGTAGAGCACCATGGCCTCAGACTTGGAGGTACTGATTCTCATCCTAGCCACGTCACGCTCGGCAGCAAACCACCCCAGTGCATGCTAAAGGTCCATGTTTGAAGAAGCCAACAGAAACATATCGTCTGCGAATAACAGAGATGAAATCCTGTGGTCCCTAAACCAGACCCCCTCCAGCCCAAGGCTTTGCTTTGAAATTTTGTCCATAAAAATTATGAACAGAATTGGTGAAAGGGCAGCCCTACCGGAGCCCAACATGCACTGGAAACAAGTCTGACTTATTGCCGGCAATGCGAACCAAACTCCTACTCTGTTCCTACAGGGACGAGACAGCCCTTAACAAAGAGCCTCTGACCCCATACTTCTACAGCACCCTCCACAGAATGCCACGAGGGACATGGTCGAATGCCTTCTACAAGTCTACAAAACACATGTGAGTACCCGGAGGAAACCCATGCAAACACGGGGAAAACATGCAGAGTCCACACAGAAATGCCAAGAACCAGCGACCTTCGTGCTGTGAGTCGACAGTGCTAACCACTGTGTCGCCTGCTTGCAGTTATATTTATAATTAATAATTGTTTAGTTTTATTTAAATTTTCAATTAATTGCTACAGTTTGTGTGTTTGTTAGTTCATGTAGCATTTTTATATTCATATTGGTCTCAGTTTATTGCAATGTAGTCTCAGCCTCAGATGCACTGCCTACAGACATTTGGCTAAACATCAGATGCTTATGGCACACTTTTTTGGAAACACTTTTGCAGATCTTCAGTTGTCCTCTGATTGGTTTAAATGTAGAGAATTTCCAGGAGTTGAGTGTGCAGATATTTTCATGCTCCTAAACATGACATGGCACAAACCGAAATGGTTGGTTGGTTAACCTTTTATTCACATAACATAGTGGGTGGTCCTTGACCATTCAAAGCGGCTATAGTTCTTAAACCTTCAGCCTTCAGTCAGAGGTCTGGCTGCACAAGACTAATTGCAATGCAACTATACAAATAGCATTAGGCTTATGATTCTAAAAACCATGACTCTTTGTGAACATTTTGCTCATGGGTACACTTGGCATATGAGTGCCTTTATGCCTTTAAAATCCAGAGAGCACAAGCTCCATAAATTAGATTGGCACAAGCCAATAAATGCAAATTATGGAACATGGTAGATTGAAAGACTGAATGAATGAAGAGAATTCAAAAGAGAGAAAAATTTGGGGAATGAATGCCAGTGTGGTGTATGAATGCAGTGCAGAGCTGAAGTGGCTCTGATGAGAAGCATGTCATTAAGTCACAGCAGGGAAAATGAGAAGCAGGTGCAGAGAGAGCGAGCGAAAGAGAAAGATTTATTATTTTTAAATCAAACTTACAAAAAATAAAATCAAATTTGTGAAGTGAAGTTTGTCATCAGTAACAGAACATAAAACTCCTTCAGTGAACCAAATATTCTGAAATATTTTTCCTAAACAACATGCACTTTTATCCAACTTAAAGTAAATAAAAAATCTTGACTTAACTAAAAACACCATATTAAAATATTGATTCTGTCTCCTTTGTAGTGATGTAAATAGCCATCTTGTTTTCCCCAAGAATGAAATTCAATAAATCACACTCTGATGTCTTTTGAAGTATTTAACATCAAGAATGAAAATCTGTGAATTGAAATCTTCATCAAATTGGATCAAAATCTTCATCAAATAAAAAAATATCTTTAAAAACATCAAATAGTAAAAACTGTTTTTCTGTTAGAACAGTAAAGACATTGCTTATGTACATCTAATTCAGTACAAAAACAAAAGCATTAACAGCGATAATATGGAGACAAATTAGACTTTTTTTCAATTGAATTGAATTGAACAAATTAGACTCAATAATAATTCATGCAAAAGACACGATGTACACATGCGTAGCCAAATTCACATGCATAAAACCAAATTCACGAAGTAAAATATTTATTTAATTCACAAAAAATGTTCATGTGCACAAAATAAAAATACATTTTCATAAAATGCGTTTCACAAATGCAAAACACGATTTGCAAATGTATAAGAGTGTACAAAAAGTTTTGAATGCTTAAAACTTGCGAGTTCATCCTGAATGAGAATGTGCAAATCCTCTTTCACGTACGACTCCCCCTGGATGCGTGTGTGTGTATTTTTGAGACTTTCTCCCACTTTCCATTATTGATAACTAAAACTGATATTTTGCAAAAGAGAAGGTATGTTTCGTATTTTCAATGAGAATGAAAGGAGACAGTTATGTTATAGGCTTCGTTTTCTTACAAATATGCTTACAGTGAAGATGACAATCATATACATATGCAGCGCGACGCCTCAACATTTTTGCTATCTGTTAAGTTGCTAATATCAAAATGAAAATAGGCAGTTCCTTATATCATGTTTCCATTTTATTGTTAAGATAGTGAAACATAGCCTGCAGGATGATGTGAATGAGGTTATAATGTACACTGTTCCCTTTGAAGATTTACCCGTGTCCTCAGGAGTTTGTTTTTCATATCAAAAAGTCTGAACTTACAAGGAGAGGATGCAGGACTGAACTGTTTGTTTGAACTGACATCTGAACTGAAGATGTCTCTGTTTTCCCCCATCCACACTGAGATGGAGCAGCAGCGTTTTAGAATGAAAACAGCCTCTTCAGCGTTTCCAAAACGCTGTTTTCTGCACTCGAGGACTCCGGCGTAGTGTGCACGGATAGTTTAACCATAGCAAAACTTGTGCGTTTTAAAACTAAAATGTATTAGTCTAAACGGGGCTATAAAAAAGTTCAACTTATCACCAAAAACAAAAAAAAACACACACACAGTAGTCCAAGTTGGGTGAGATTGATAATCTTGGAAAGGATTCTCTGTCAAAGGGAACAACTCTTCCTTAGGCTGAGTTCAGACTGCATGATTTTTAAAGAAGACGTTTTCACACTGCATGGGCTAGCGTTCCGTCGGTACTTTGTTTACACTGCAAGATGTACATCTTCCTGCCTAAACCACGGCGAATGAAGCTCTGCACAAGACTTTTGGCCAGCGGAGAAATTAAAATGGTCGTGCCCAACTGAGTCTGGTTCCCTCAAGGTTTTTTTTCTTTACTCCCATCAGGTGAAGTTTTTTTTCCCTCTCCGCTGTCGCCACTGCCTCGCATGGTTCAGGATTGGTAGAGCTATGCATCGATGAATTGGCTCTTCAGTGTTTGAACTCTCAGTAATGATTAAATCACACTGAACTGAGCTAAACTGAACTGAACTGAACTTAAACACTAAAACCCGAACCACACTGTTCCACTTACTATGACCATTTATGTGAAGCTGCTTTGACACAATCTACATTGTAAAAGCGCTATACAAATAAAGCTGAATTGAATTGAATTGAAGATGTATAGACGACAAGGTGGTTCACACTGCATGACTTTAAAATAGGAAGAATCGCAGACAACTTTGTACAAACTACGTTTCACAACCAAACACATGCGAGAAGACATGGAAACAATTTGAGGTCACTTAATATACATCATGGGCGAGGCAGTGGCACAGTAGGTAGTACTGTCGCCTCACAGCAAGAAGGTAGCTGGGTTGCTGGTTCGAACCTCGGCTCAGTTGGCGTTTCTGTGTGGAGTTTGCATGTTCTCCCTGCCTTCGCGTGGGTTTCCTCCGGGTGCTCCGGTTTCCCTCACAGTCCAAAGACATGCGGTACAGGTGAATTGGGTAGGCTAAATTGTCCGTAGTGTATGAGTGTGTGTGTGTGTGTGAATATGTGTCTGGATGTTTCCCAGAGATGGGTTGTGGCTGGAAAGGCATCCGCTGCGTAAAAACTTGCCGGATAAGTTGGTGGTTCATTCTGCTGTGGCGACCCCGGATTAATAAAGGGACTAAGCCGACAAGAAAATAAATGAATGAATGAATGAATAATATACATCATGTTATTAACTACATAATGATAAATCCTGTAGTGGGGTAGAAAATGTACTTATTTTGCTCACCTGACTTCGAAGGGAGCAATTACTCTTAACCTTTTTTTTTCGACACGGTTATTCTTATTGCTCAGATGACACATCAAACAGACGGTGCTCCTGACAAATTTTAAGTTGTTTTTTCTCAATTTCTTGGGTTCAAATAAACTGAAAATTGGGGCTTTTAAGTTCTCCCCTAACCTTCTGCTGGCCTGCAGGTGCCCACAGTAGTGAATGCTGCTTTCTCATTAGCTGTTGGTGATCGTTGATGTTATTTTTAATCAGACCTCATTACCTATGGCATGATTTCAGGGTTTTTGTGGGGTCTTAAAAAGTCTAAAATTTAAAAATCTAAATTTAAGGTCTTAAAAAGTGTTAAGTTCGCTGTTCTATTTCTTAAATATTTTTGCACAGGTCTTATTTTTGCAATGTCCATGTAACGCTACATCGAATGCTCATTTAAATTCTTTTTTTGTTGTTGTTGCTAGGTTTTTGCGGTGTTGTAGGTGTTTATTTCACTAGTCCAATTGCTATTTGCGGTATTACAACTACAAAATGGTCAACTTGCAATAGCCAATCAGCTTTCTTTTATAAAACTTACGCGTGGCGAATGTTATGTCATCGCCGTGTTTGCGGAAGTTCGCTTTGAGTGCACGCAACATGATTTCAGCTGGCAAAGTATGGTGTTATTGTATGGAACAAAATCAATGCCAAAAGTCTTGAATTAAAAAGCTTGTTGAATATCACAAACTGAAAAAAATAATACACCGTATTAACAAGTTCTTGCATTTTAATGACTTGAATTCCAGGGTTTGTATTTTTAGGGCCTGAAATTTAACATATATGTTTATTTAAGCTGTGAATATTTCAACGAAAAATATTTCAAACACGTTTTCATACTAAAAAATTTAATAATTCATATTCAATTTTCAGATTTCACTTACAAAATATTCAATACCCTTTAAAAATACGATGTATAATATTCAAAAGGTAATTTTCAGTTCATTTTATTTCAGTTCAAATATTTGCTTCCATAAATTCAGTGGATCAAATTCGACTGTTAAAATTCAACATTACATCCAGGAACTGCAGGAGAAGCAATAGATTGCAGATTGAAGATCGCCAGCTGCTCTAGCTTTCACCAGCAGGTGGAGATGGAATAATGTAAGATTTTGAGCTTGCCTGGAATGTGAATGGCGCGCAGCGATTTCAGCCGCGTATGACTCCAGAGGAGCAGAGGGCGCGGCGACACAGCGCATTAACAGTGAATTAGTGTGTGCCCGCGTGCCATGCGCGTCTGGGGACTCGATCGTAAAGCCAGTGCCGAAGGGGTCACATATGGAGTAATCCGAGCGGCGTGACAGCGGCTGCGGATGCCATATGCCCCAGGAGCCTCTGAAATAATTTCAGTGGGAGCACTATTTTGCTATCGAACTATCTCAGACAGTTCAGCATTAGCTGAGTGCGCTCTCTGGAGAGGCGTGCTGCCATGGTGACTGAGTCTAGCTCCAGCCCGAGAAAAGAGATCCTCCGCACGGGGGCGAGTTTGCTCTTTTCTCGGTTGACCTGAAGCCCCAAAAGGTGGAGGTGCCGGAGCACCTTGTTAGGGATGCAACGGTATCAGAATTTCACGGTACGATAATACCTCGGTATGAATGGCAAAGTACTGTATTTATTGAATAATTTACAGGAAAAACAAAACTAATGAAAAGACTCGAAAAAAGTGCCAAAACAAATTAGCCATCTATCTGTAAGTTTCGAAACAGGAACTTCATTTTTTCGATTTTAATAACAAAAAACTAATAAACCATATGAAAAAAATAACTTTACATTTATTATTGTTGAAAACTCATCAAATTCAACATTTAATCACTCACTCACTTAGATAGAGATGTTTTTTTTTTTTAAGAAAATTATCATATAACTATAATCTGGTAAAAGCTGGGATCTCTGGGCATGTCCCCTGAAACAGAAAAAAAAACCTCTCATTTGGGACTGAGGTTTCTGGGACAGAGAGATATGATTTAGCCAAGGTTGACAGCAGTGGGTAACATTGTGCTTTGTCTTTCCACCACTTGAGAGGACAAGCCATGAGTGAGATAGAGGTCTCTTTGCGGTACAAGTCAATGTCTGCATCAATCTAACAAGTTTGTCTGTTCTGCAGTTCCCATGACTGTTTTTAGTCATATTACCCAACTTATATTTCACCACAGTCTGGCAGTGCCTGCATACCATTATTTTCTTTGTCACCTTTTCTCCTTTTTTCGTATCTTTTTAGTAAGAAACCGAAATGCTTCCACACATCCGATTTAAATCCCGCTTTAGGTTTGATCATTTCCAGCTCTTTTTCTTCCCCGCTACTAGCAACACACTCCATTTCCACATTACTGGATCTGTAGTGACAACAAACCGCAAAGGATGATGGCCACGCCTAGGCTGATGGGAATTGTAGTTCCCGCTACCTCCGATTCGCTTCATTTGCCTACGCAAACTTTTCTCAGAAATATAGTTTTATTGAGTCATGCGCCTACGGTAATATTGAAAAAAAAAATACTATTGCGGTATGACGGTATTTACAAAATTTGTTACATCCCTACGCCTTGTCTCTGCATAATCAATTGCTCCCAAGAGTGGGCTAAAATTAGCCAGTCGCCGAGATAATTGAGTTTGGGGATGCCCGCGAGCCGAAGAGGCGCTAAGGCACCCTCCGCGAGCTTGGTGAAGACCCACGGAGATAGAGAGAGCCGGATGGGGAGGACTTTGTATTGCCAAGCTCGACTTTCGAACGCAAACCGCAGATTTTTTAACTGACGGTGACGTGGAATAATAGAGACATGGGAGTACATGTCCTTCAGGTCTACCGCTGCAGACCAATCCTGAAGACAAACGCACCAGAGGATGCGCTTCTGTGTAAGCATTCTGAACAGCAGCTTGTGCAGACAGCGGTTCAAATCACGAAGATCTAGGATTGGCCGTGACCCACCGCTATTTTTGGGCACGAGGAAGTACGGGCTGTAAAACCCGCTCTCCATCTCGGCTGGAGGGACCAGCTCGATTGCATCCTTCGCCAGGAGAACAGCAATCTCCTCTCGCAAGACAGGGGCGGACAGGGGGCTGACCCTTGTGAAATACACACCCGTGAACTTGCGGGGCCGTTCAGCGAAATGAATTGCGTAGCCGAGTCTGATTGAGCCACCTCAAATGGCTGGTCCGCACTAACCAGGAAGGCAGAGCCCTCACTGATGGACTCATCACTATAATCCCTGACGTATCAGCAATGGGGCAGCGCGGAGTGGGTGTGCTGATCCAGGAAGTGCGAGGGTCCCGCGGAAAAGCTGGAAGCGAGAGATTCACTCACCCTTCGCACCCAAACTCCGGAGGGGGGGCTCGAGGGGTGGGAGAAAGGAGACCATTCTCCCAGCGCCTGTGAGCCAGAACCTGCGAGCTGGAAAGCATAGCGTACCAGACTGGCAGGGTTCAGGCTGTCACATCTGGGGAAGTGGAAAAGTGCTCTTTCATTGATGTTCGCGTGGCAGTGAAAAGTGCCATTGGAAATGGGGCCTGCCCCTCCAGCGGGGAAAGAGCAAGTTCCCTCTTCTCCGGATAACCTGTCCCAGGGACGCTTCGTGGTCCGTTTACCGGACTAAACGTTGCTCTGGGCAGGGGGGCTGCCTGCTTTCAAGGAGCTCGACATGCCCACTTTGTCTGGGGCGGGGCAGCCCTCGTAGGCAGGCGCCTTCGGCGAGGAGCAGCAGATATGGATGGCTCGGCGGGCGGAGCGGGCTTACGTTGCCGCCGATAGGTGACATTACCCATCGCATCAAACTGCTCTCTCACCGCCTTGAATTCCTGGGTGAATTCACAGACGGTGTTGCTGAACAGGCCAGCTTGGGATATGGGGGAGTCAAGAAAGCAGCCTTTGTCGACTTTGCGCATATCAGCCAAGTTTAGCGAGAGGTGGCGATCCTGGACCACTAATGTGGACATCATCCTCCCAAACGCACGCGCAGCGGACTTAGTGGTCCAAAGAGTATAGTCGGTTGTGTTGCAGAGCTCGTGAAGTAAGCTTGGGTCGGACCCACCCTCGTGCAGCTGGGCCAGCGCCTGCGCTTGGAAGCACTGGTAGGTGGCCATAGCGTGCAAGGCAAGAAGAGGCGCCACGCAGACAAAGATTGTTCGCAGTGGCGCACTGGACCTGAGGAATCGCTTCATATCCCATGGCTGCTCCACCGTCAAGAGTGGTGAGGGCGGAGGGACACGCAGAACGGGCACAAAAAGGTGCCCTCCAACACTGCGTGAGCCTACTGTGAATCTCCGGGAAGAAGGGGATGAGAGGCTTCGAAGGCTTGGCTCTCTTGTCCTCTACATAGCACCTATCTAGTGGGTCTGACCGCAGAGCTGGGGAATAAACCATCTCCAACCCCACGGCCGAAGCAGCCCGGGAAAGCACGGCTAACATGTCCGTTTCGGGATCCGTTTTGACTGCGCTCACCTGCCCGGAGGGGGCGAGCGGGTCTGGATCTTCGTTCGACAATGAAAGCCCACCCTCCGATTCAGCAATAGACGTCTGGTCCCCGGTGTCATCCAACGTAAGGGCTACCATCTGGTTAGACGGATCACTTCCTCCGCTCGAAGCTTGGATGGAGCGCTTGGTGGAGCGGGAGGTCTGCGGACCCGGAGGTGACGGATAATCTCCCAATGGAACCCTCAGATCTGCCCGAGTGCCCACTGCAGTGCAGGGGGACAGCTGGGGTGGTTCGCCCTTTTGCAAGGGCTAGCCGCGATCTGAACTGCGCAACAGTCATGGCATCGAAATGACAACATGAACTGCCCGTGAACACTGCATTAACATGCTTGACCCCCAGACATGCAACGCAGTGCTTGTGCCCATCATCCGGGGACAGGACACCACCACATCCAGAAACGCACGGTCGGAGCGCCATCCTGAAAAGGACGTGCTGCACGACTGTGTTGCTCTTTTTGTCAAATTTGCAACTTTATACGCACCGCTCTGGAGGCCTGAACCCAAAGAACGCCAGGCAAGAGAGAAACCCAGCTCGACCGTCGCGTGTACACACTCTGGACCGGGAGACCCCTCTCATTCGCTCGAAATCGCTGGATATCAGCAGGAGGAACCCTCATCGACTCTCTCAGAAGGCTGTAATAGTCTCTGAAGCGAAAAGGATGGCGTTGTCTTGCTTTCCCTGTGCTTATATGCTGAATTGATTGCAACAAGCATCAGGTGCGCAACCTTACGCTGCCAATTCATCTGGCATTTTATTGGCAGACGATTGGCTTTCTGAACGAAATCCCCATATGTGGATTAAATCCACTTATAGCATTGAAGTTCCCCATCCGTAAGGGAACTAAAATTACTAAATTTACAATAAATATAAAAAAAAGTGCTGAGGCATGAATCATGAAGGTGACTAAGCTGATGAGTTGTGATTAATAACACTGTTATCCACCTCTGTTATCTGTTATCCTACTCTGTGTAAAGACAAGCTAAAGTCGGATAATATAAAACTTATTCTAAAAAAAAAAAAAAAACAGCTGAGGAAGTTTTTGTTATTAATAAATATCAATTTTAAAAATATAATTAATTACAATATCTTTTACTAAAACACTTTGTCTCGGATAGAGGTTTGGAAATAGTTGGTTCTTCCTGCAGGTCTTGATGCATGGACCAAGCAAACATGGGTCTCTTAGGATGCTTTCACACCTGGTTCGATTGCCTTTTCCAAACCCAAGTTCATTTGTCCTCCCTTGCCACCTTCTCATCTGGTTTGTGTTTTGGGTTGGACGTGGTGGGAAGCAGACTGCTAATTTAAGTTTTTTTGTGTGTGAAAAAGGAGCTCAAATCAGCTGATAAAGAGGTGGTGGAGGAGGGCAGAACAGGGTATTAAATGTTCTGAATAGTTTGTGGGTGTGTGGAGTAGGGCCGTCACGATTCTGACAAAAATATGAATTATGATTTTTTTTTTTTTTGCTTAAAATCAAGATCATGATTCTATCTCACGATTTTGTAAATGTAAAATAAAGGTTAATATGAGTAGGCTGTTATTATTGTTAATTCTCAACCATATGGTAAAACAACAATAATATTAGGCATATGTGTAGGTGTACTGTTGCTTAAAATGCTCAATTTTGTATTATGGTGGACTTGAACAGACTTAAATATGTCCTTTTTGTTAATACACAGTAAAATGATGACATCAAAATATAACTGTTTATAGTTCTGAAGTTGATTTATTATGTTTAAGACATGTGCTTGTCATCTGTCATTGACAACATTATTAGATCATTATATTTCCCCTTATATATAGGCTAGGGTTGTTATACTGACACAGTAAACATTTATTTTCATCCACAACACTTTGTGTTTGCTATGAAAGAAAAAACGTACCAAATGCTTGTTGTAATCAAAACTCTAAAATGCGATATCATTATTTAAATGATGTGCGCACAGGTTTCAATTTCCCTTCCGAGTGCGGCTCATGGCTGCTGTCACTGAGAAAAAAACACATACATGCAAATCAAACCTCCCGTGCACTTTCACGTTCTCTGCAGTAAACAAACAGTGCGTCAGCTCACCTGCAATTTCGCGACCGTTAATACATCATTACATAAAGACAGAATTTACATTTTGGCTGAATTATACCTTCTAAATACAGTAAGTGACAATTTTAACGCCATTTCAATGTGTCAATGTTGCTGTGAAGTCTTGTGCGGCTGCCTTTTCTTCTCTCCTGACCTTGAAAATATAATTGGTTGAATCGTAGAAAAAGCTGAATTAGTATCATGTGTAGAGTTGAATCGAGATCGTGATCTTTTTCTGATTAATTGTGCAGCCCTAGTGTGAAGTACTGTTAATTTTGCTAGGTATTGCAAGTAGTTGTAAGGCAAATGATGCAAGCTGGGCTTGATACTGTATCTGCCAAGGTCAGCGGTGGCTTTTGTTTTTCTGTTGTCTTGAGGAATTTAGAGATGTGGTTAATTTGTTTTTGTTCACTCATTCATTTTCACAGCGAAATGAACAGCCAACTTATCCAGCATATGTTTTATGCAGCCAATGCCCTTCCAGCTGAAACATTCATAGACACTAATTCACACACATACACTACGGACAATTTAACCTACCCAATTTGCCTCTACCACACGTCTTTGGACTTGTGGGGGAAACCCAGCACCAGAAGGAAACCCACGCTGCCACAGGGAAAACACTTAAACTCCACACAGAAACACCAACTGACTCAGCCAAGGCTCAAACTAACGACCTTCTTGCCATGAGGCGAACGTGCTACCCACTGCACCACTGTGCAGCCCTTGTTTTTGTTTTTATTGTAAAAATGTATATGAGCATAAAAAAGGTTTGTATTTGAATGTAAAAATGCCAACAGTAAAATGTATAATGTACAGTAAACAGGTCTGTGTGTGTGTCATTTTGACACCAGTACCAATTTGAAAGTATAGATTTGCCACCCAACCCTATGCACTGACCATATTTTCATTTTACACTAGTAATTGAGTAAGTAAATAACGTGCATTTATATAGTGCGTTTATTGTGGATTACCAAACACTCAAAGCATTTTACAGTCATTAGGGGATCGCCGTACCAACACCAGTCTGCAGCATCCACTGATGTTGCAAAAAGATGATAAATGAAACTGTTACAGTGTTTATGCACTGTGGCATAAGAAAGCCGTGTGAAAGTGGCAATAACCTAAAGCACACAACTAGTATACCAACAGGATGCAAACTGCAACAACCAACAGCTGCATGTATATGTAAGCAGCCATTTCCACCAGAATCAGAGCAGGCTAAATCTAGTGATTTAGAGCGATTGCCTACACTTTCAGGATGATTATCGCGACATATATATGGGCCATATTTTGTTGTGGGAAACAAAGATTTTAAAAACCTGCTAAAACTGCTTGAGCCACGCTATAAAATACCCCCTACGCACATACTTCAGCATGAAGATACAGCATGAAAAACTAAATCGTTGCAGACTTATCAGATGCATCCTATAGCAATCACCACAGATGGGTGGACAACAAGAGCTACAGAAAGCAATTAATCAGTGACTGCTCACTACAGAGCGGGGTGGGAAATGCGAAGTCCAGTGCTACAGACACACCCCTCCATAATATTCACACAAGCACAAATCTACAGCAAATACTGACAGAATCATAAGCTGAGTGGCACGAGGCACAATGCATGTAGCAATATACCAGTCACCAAAGATAATGTCAAAAACTGAGTATATGCAGTGACAGAGTCTGGACTGGGGCCACAGATATTTTGCTTTGCCAATGTTATAAATGTAGCATGCCAAAGTGGAATCTCAGTGAAACAGATAGATCGTCTTCTTGGAAGGATCAGGAAGGTACAACCGCAGCTCATGTGCTTAAGACCAAGAAAGAAATGCTACAGAATTCAACCCACAGGCTCATATATGATGTTACAACAAGATGTAACTCCACGTGACATGTTGGAGCACTATCTAGAGCAGGGGTGTCAAACTCAATTCCTGGCGGGCCGAAGACCTGCACAGTTTAGTTCCAACCCTGCTCCAACACACTTACCTGTAGGTTTAAACAAGCCTGAAGGACTCAATTAGTTTGATCAGGTGTGTTTAATTAGGGTTGGAACTAAACTGTGCAGAGCTGCGGCCCTTTTGGAACTGAGTTTGACACCTGTGATCTAGAGCAACAGGCAGCAGTATACTCTGCACTGACAGAAAAAACACTGAAAAAAACATAAGTGACATTCCCACTTTGTCTGATGTAAACGTAGTAGAGGAGGTCCTCAAGGGGCTTAAACTTCTCAAAACCCTATTGAGCACTGAAAATTTACCACCTTTGTCTATGTTCTGAAAACCAGAATTCTACAGTCACAAATCAGAAAAAGTTGGGACACTATGGGGAAAAAAGGGAAGTGATTTAGTGATTTTTAAATTTACTTTGACTTGTATTTCATTGTATTCTTCATGATTTTCATAATTTTGTTTTTCAAAATAAACATTCCATTTTGAAACATATTTCAAAAAAAGTTGCAACAGTAAAGCATTTACCACGCTGTAATGTTGCCATTCCTTTTCACAACACTTAAAAAACCATTAGGGACTAAAGACACCAAGTGATGAAGTGTTTCATTTTGTCCCATTCTTCCTGCAAACAAGTCTTTAGGTGGGCAACAATATGAGAACTTTTTTGCACTTTAAATTGCTTCAAACCACATTCTCTATTGGAGACATGTCGGGACTGCAGGCAGGTCAGTCAAGTACTTGTATCCTCTTGCTCTGCAGCCAGGACTTGTGTATAGATGTGTGTACAATGTGGTTTTGCATTGTCTTGTTGAAATATGCATAGGCGTCCCTGGAAAAGAAGCCAGCATGTTGTGCTCCAAAATCTTTATGTACTTTTCAGCATTAATGGTGCCATCACAGTGCAAGTTATCAAGGCTACTAACACAACCCCATACAATGACAGACCCTGGCTTTTGGACTTCTAACAGTCTTGGTTATCCTTTTCGTCTTTGGTCCAGAGCACGCATCATCCATTTCTTTCCAAAAGTACCTGAATTACTGATTTATTTGACCCCAGAACACAATTTCACTGTGTGATGGTCCATCCCAGATGCCTCCGAGTCCAGAGAAGTTGACACTGGACACTGTTAACATAGGGCTTCCTCTTGGAACAGTACAGTTTTCACTGGCATTTATGGATGTAACTACATATTGTGGTACTTGAAAAAGGTTTGCCAACGTAGTCCTGAGCCCATGGGGCGATATTGCATATAGATAAATGGAGATTCTTGATGCAGTGCCGCCTGAGGGATTGGAGACCACAGTTTTTTTTTATCTTAGGCTTGTGCCCTTATCCTCTACGCACTGAAATTCCTCCAGATTTCTTGAATCTTTTAATTTCTTTGGGTAATATTGTTCTTAAACATTTTAATAATTTTCTGACATAATTGTTGACAAACTGGCGATCCTCAGTCTAGGTCTCAAGGACTAGATAGATTCCTGGATACTGCTTTGAACCAAATCATAGTTACAATCACCTGTTGACATCACCTTTTTCCAATCACATCAATATTTAACCATTTTACCTGATGGCTTGGAATAAATTGCAACTAAAAAAATTTTTCCAACTTGTTTTAAAATGTGTTGCAAGAACCAAAATTGGACTACGTGTTTATTTATTATTACACCAGCTTTGCTAAAGGTATCCAAACCTGCCCTACGTGAGATGACATACAGTAATCTCACCACTGTGATTGTGGCTGTTGAAGAGGTAAAATTGCAATACTTTTTTTTATGTGAACACTTGTTCTTTCTTTTGAATAATATTTTCATATTAACATTTACAATTATGTGTGTTATAATTATGTCATTTTTTCTGCAGGCTCAAGCTACAGAGACAACGCCTACTGGAGCAGACACAGAGTCAAAGGCATCTCCTCCACAAAAGAAGTCAGCAA
The DNA here is from genome assembly GCF_052040795.2 of Danio rerio. Taxonomy (NCBI): domain Eukaryota; kingdom Metazoa; phylum Chordata; class Actinopteri; order Cypriniformes; family Danionidae; genus Danio; species Danio rerio. The sequence continues at coordinate 20,847,167 of NC_141026.1, read as the reverse complement.
TGGAAAAGATTTTTGGCAATACATTTGTAAAGAAGTCATACACAGACAAGACCTGACACAGGGCAGCAAGCAGTACGTCAATGGACGGTGTTAATCTAGTGGCATGGTGGAAACACAATGAGTATAAATTCCCTCACATTGCAAAGATGGCAAGACATTACCCTGCTGTGCCTGCCACTTCAGTTCCGAGTGAGAGGTTGTTCTCCACTGCAGGTGACATAGTGAGTGCTAAGAGGTCTACTCTCCCAAGAGAATGTAGACGTCACTATTGATTCATTTTCCTTTGGCTTAGCCTGTTAATAATAAGGGGTCACCACATCGGAATGAACCACCAACTACTCGGGCATATGTTTTTCACAGTGGATGCTCTTCCGGCCAGTGCTGAGAAAAACCCATACACTTTCGCTATCACACATGCACACATACATCAAGGCCAATTTTGTTTATCCAATTCACCTAAACCTCATGTCTTTGGACTATGGGGAAACAGGAGCACCCAAAGGAAACCCACACAAGCACAAAGACATGTAAATAAGCAATGAGCCACCATGCCGCCCCTAGACATCGTCCTCAATGAAAATAAATGCCATTGTAAGATTTGGTCTATTTTAAGTCTCAGTTTTCTCTGCCTATAATACCTCGTTCATTAACTTTGTAAAAGCCTTTGACATCACGCATGACCCTGGAAGATTCTACCACATATTGCATTTTGACGAATCTGGTCAATGTCATCCAGTTACTATACAAGAGCTTTATATGTTGTGTCATCCACAATAGTGATCTGACAGAACTCTTTCTAGTGGGCACTGGAGAGAGCAAGGGTGCCCTATACTTAGCCATTGACCGGCTTATTCTCTTCTGGCTGAACAACATCTCCAATGATGAAATGACGGCCAAAATAAACATGGCAAAAACAGTTGACAAAGGGTTGAAAAGCAAAGGGCTTACTTTCTAAATTGCCCTGCGGATATTGGTAGACCGAACAAAATGGAGGACCCTTCCTGATGCCTCATGCAGCAGATAGTGCAGAGAGGATTAACTTAAGTATTACATTTCGAAATGCATTATAAATAAATGATAGGCAATTCATGTAACATCATGAACAAAAAGTGCTTTTGTCTAATTCTTGACAAATAGTAAGGAATTTAATAATGTATATAATTTAATTATGCAGGTACACTGTGACATTTTTGAAGATGTTTACTAAGACATCGAGATTCACATTTGAAAGTTAATCAAAGTCTGCAAGAAAGAAAATAATTGTGCAAATGGTAACTCAAAGCAAAAGCACAGCCTGTTAAAATTAAATTTAAGACAGCCGATTTTAGTTACTTTGTTTGTTAAATTTTGTTAGTTTAAGTTAATGTATAACAGACTGACTAAAATGATACATAATGACGGTGCAAGAAAGCAATCATAAATAAATAAATAATATGTGGCCATCAGGAGTGTGAGAGACATCGTAGTGTGCCAACACTGGGTGCTGAAATTCACAGATAACACACACTGACACACACACACGTAACCTGAAATTACAAAATGATCCCTGACAGTTGTCCTGGCAACCCTAAAGGATTCTATTTTAATGAGTCCTGTAGATTTTGCCTGTTTAAAAGTGATTTATTTTTGCTTATGCGTATGAACAGAATACAGCCAGAAAATCATGGATACTGTCTTATCAATTTATTTAATATATAATATATTATTTCTAACAAACGTTAACATTATATATATAAATTATATATATATATATATATATATATATATATATATATATATATATATATATATATATATATATTCAGTTTATGCAATGCAACATTAATGTTTGCATTATTGTGCATCATTATATCCTGCTACGAAATCAACAGAACTCTCAGATACTATACAATTATTTCTAGACCTGTAAAATACTGTTTTTTTTTTTTACTATTTTTTGTTTCTATAACTGCTAAATTAAGTAAAGCAGTTGTTAATACTAAAATGATGGATAAATTTGCACACTGTGTTTACATCAAACATTAGGCTAAGTGCAAGATGTACAAAGATGAAAATAAAACCCATAATGATTCTTTAGTAAATTACTGCACCTGATTAGTATAGTGACGCCTACATCCTCACAACTTGCATAAACACGTGCCCAGGTGTCCTTAATGATGCCCCGCTCCACATCCGTCAGAGGCTCTGGTCTCTCCCTCCCCTCCGTCTCTTCATCCTCCCTCTCTTTCTCCATGCCACAGACACACCACGGGGTACTTGCTCCTGATGCGGGAACAGATGGTGAAATGAGAGGCTGTGGTGGTGGGGAAGACTGACGAAGTTGGCGGAGGGGGCAACAGAAATCCAGGGCAAGAGAGTAGAGAGTGTGCATCCGCCCCCCTCTCACTCTATGCCCCTCACTCCCTGGTGCAGGCAGGATGAATTCACTTCTGGCAATTTTCCGATGAATGTATCTGCTGTCTCTGTCTCTGTTGTCAATCTCATCGACACCTTTTGTGTTCCTTGTCTTACGAGCTGCTTAGGTCTCTATCTACCCTCGAACACAGATGTTGCCTGTGCTTGGAACTGCTGGATTTGTTATGACTTCAGATATGAAACGTTTGGAGGAGAGGGAGGGAGCTGGAGAGAAGAGTGACAGGGAGGGGGTATTTGGTTGAGAGGGGGAGGGAGAGCATGAAAATTCTTGCTCCCAATCAGCCCTTTCCAAGCTTTGCTTTGCCACAGATTGCAGACACATACAAATTATCAACAATTATTCAAAACCCTATGTGTATGTGTGTGTCGGGGCATGAGTTACTATTAATATGGTTATTAAAAATTAAAAGAAAATAATAATTATGTGAATTTCATTATTAAATCGATCTCAGAGCTGGTAAAGAACTATATTGTTTCAAATTCCAATTGTTCATGTGTTTTTGGTGTTTTGCTCTAAGGCAGGGAAGAGAGCAAGCAAGGGAAATGGAGAGATGAGCACAAAGAAAAATAAAATAAAATGCAGACATATAATCATGACATCTGACATTGTTCATATAGTGAGGATTATTTAAATGATTATGTGAGTACACCTTCAGTTATATTTTGTATTTTCTTAAAAAGCTCCATTTCCTAGGATAACCCACAGAAATGAATTCTACAGTACCTTTTTGTTAGGACTCAATGCTGTGTCTGAGTGCCATTGTCTGAAACATGTGCAATCTTTATAATTCTAGGCAAATGAAAAAATGTATGGTAATGCAGCATGATCAAGACCATGATAGGTATCCCATTTGTAGACTGAATAATCTATTGACAATAATTTAAGAAATTGCAATCAAACTAATGCATTTAATTTATAAAAAATGTGAAAACAAAAAAGTCACCTTTCAGTTTTAATGTAAAAGGGGCAAGTTTCCTTAATAAATGGAGATTTCATTTCACTGGAAAATAAATAGCATCTTATGTTAGCAAAACTAAAGTTTTAACAAAACATCAGTAAATTAAATATTTTCTATTTTTATTTTTTCATGATAGAATGTGACAATGATGGTAGTTCATTCTGCTAAGACGCCAATGGAATGCATATGAAGTTGCAAAGTAATCGCAGCTCTCACAGGTGCAGCCACTTTGCAATTAGGAGTATAAAAGGCTGCCTTGAGAGAAACTCAGACTCAGTAGTATTAAGCTGTGGTCACCCTAGAGTTTGTGTGTGCAAAATTCTGTCATACAGCTCTGCGAAAAGGAGAGTTGCGGGAATAAACAAGGTTATTAGACATTGGAGCAAGCGATTGCTCCATATTTTATATATTCCATATTTTCCAGAGGTCATGTTTTGATCCTTGATTGGTCTCATGCTGTCAAATGATGCAATTTCGCAGGTCAGAGTTCACCTAGCTTGAACTTTGCACTGCAGCAACCTGCGAAACTTGACGCATGACCTTGCGTTTCTGGTCTGACGCATTCGCTTGCGTATGAATGGAAATCTATAGGAGGAAAAGCTCAGTGTGACCGCAGCTTTAGCCTTTTGCTTCAGAACCTCACTTCTGCTACATTGACCTAGAACCATTCAATCCAATGGCCATTTTCATTAGGTATTAGAGTTTATACCTATTGGTTCTACCAAGAGGAATCCCGTTATTTGTTTTCTTACAGTCATTTGACTACAACATGAATTTAAAACCTTACTGTACTCTGTAAAGTTTAAATTTTCAAACTGACAAGCTGTGGCATAATAATCTTCTGCTGGACGATGATCATGATATTTGTCCATCATGTTTGGGTATTCAACATTTAAAAGATGCGCTCACAGACCCGTGTTTATATTGTAGTCTCTTGATGTTGTCGCGCCTCCGCGATGGTCAGCACCCATTTTCCAGCAAAAAAGACACGTCACGGAGTGCAGAAAGCCCATGTCCTGAGGAGACTTCACTTTCTAGTGCTTTAGCTATTCTTTCTTCAGAGATGGAAGAAATTAAACGTTTATCCCCTCTCTGTAACCCATAAAGACAACACAAGAGGATGAAAATTATCAGAAGGAAGGAAATGTGGAGGAGTCCCTTGAATCACCTTGTCTTTCTCATTCTGAATTATGTTTTTTTTCCACATGTACATGTGATCATGAGAAAAGATGTGGTTGCTACTGTGCATCCTTCACCCAAAAATACTATGACTGGGGGTTTTCAGCAGGATCTAGCAGGGGATCAGTTCAGTCATCTGAGAAAGGCCAAATACCTTCTGATGACTCACTGGCCAAGCTCCGAATGCAATTGCTTGTCTGGGGCTTAATGAGGCACATACTCAGTCTGCTCAGACTAATGTATTTTTTCCAAACAGCCCTCAACTACAGAATCCTTTGCTATGCCAGCATGTAAAGATTTTGTGACTGAATTTTTAAATGCACTCACCGGTTCTGGCCTACCTAAACGCCACTCAAAGACTGCTCGTACATTAGCATCTATGGCTAGAGCAGATGTCATAGGGGTTAGCCGTTCCCCAGAAATAGAACAGCCTGTTGCAGCCTTTGTGGTGTCTCCTGATGAAACTTCACAGGGTAATGTGTGATGTCTAAGTGTGCAATGCGTTCCCAAAGACACTGCTGAAAAAGGCATACGAGTCTGTTCCATACATACAGTAACACGCACTGAAAACACTACTAAGACACTGGAACCAGCAAATGCTGACCCCTCTGTTTCAAAGTTCCTTGAAACAGCTCTTTTAGCAATGGGTCACACGACACACGAATTGACTGTACCCTTACAACCACGCTCTTAGCAGCCCGCCACCAGGTTTTAAAACCTTTAGAGACCTTCCCTTAGTTGCTGGCCATTTCTTTGAACCCACAGTTTCTAAATTGGTGGAAAAGACGGTAAAACTGTCAGACCACTCGCTGGCTGACACAGATTTAGCTCAACTCTACTTTCATGCCGGCCTACTGGAGAGACAAAACATCAGACCCCTCGGTTTTGAAGACACTGAGCAGTGGGTACGCTTTTAAATTTCGATGTCGGCCCTCCAAATTTACAAAGATTGTCCCAACGATAATCAGTGTAATATCTGGTTAAAAAAATGGCAGTTTATGACCAATTCTCTATTTGAAAAGTCTGAATACGTCTCTAAAGGTTCTGCCCTTTCACATGCTGCGCACAACCGCCGTTCCCCTTCGGGAATGCTATGTGGAAAAACTTCCACTATGGGGATTTCGTTTAGAAAGCCAATCATCTAAAAGAGTATGTAAACGGGCCAATGAGTTGCCAATGAGTTGACAGCTTCAGCTTGCGCAGCTTGCTCGTTGCAATCAATTTGGTAATATAAGTACAGAAAGTGCAAAGCTAAGCATCCTTTTCGCTTCAGAGACTTCAAAAGCCTTCTTATAGAGTTATGGTTCCTCCAGCTGATTTTCTAGAGAAATCTTCCAGAGAGAGTGAACAAGAGCAATCTCCCGGTCCAGAGTATGTGACATGCCGCGCAGATGGTCGAGCTGGGTTTCTCCTTTGCCTGGCGTTCTTTGGGTCCGGTTCTTCAGAGCGGTTTGAATTGTTGCCAATTTCCTTAAAAAGCAACATGGTCGTGGAGCACGTGTTTTTCAAGGCGTCGTTCCGACTGTGTGTTTCTGGATGCGGTGGTTTCCTGGGCACTTGGGCAGATCTGAGGGTTACAGTGGGAGTAAATCCGCCGCCCTTGGGCCTGTAGACCTCTCACTCCTCCACTCATTTCATCCAAGCTTCAAATGAGAGAAGCCCTACGTCCTCGGCTAGCAGCCCTCTCACTTAATGACACCGTGGCTCCGATATCCACCGCTGCATCAGAGGATGGGCTGTCCTTTGGGAGCAAGCGCAGAGACGGATCTAGAAAAAGATATGATAACTGTGGTTTCCTAGGCTGCTTCGGCCTCAAGTCTGCTGCGTGTGCCCTGGGAAGGACCATGGCCACATTAGTGGTCCAGGAGTGCCACCTTGGGCTAATCCTGGCAAAAGATATGTGCAGTCAACAAAATTTGACTCCCCAATGTCCCAGGCTGGCCTGTTCGGCGACACATCGGTGCAGTCGAATACGATGCGGTGCAGTCGAATACGATGGGCTGAGTCATCTATCAGGGATGTAAGACCGCTCCCCCCACCGAACCATCCACATCCACTGCTTGTCGCCAAGAGCGTTCATCTACAAGAGCTGATCTGCGCCTCCAGCCAAGCGGCAGCATTGAGCACCTCGCAGGCAACCAGCGCTCATCCCCTTGCATTCATCCCCGGGATTGGTCTGCAGCAATAGACCTGAAGGACGCGTACATCTTGTCTCCATTCTTCCACGCCACCGTCAGTTTCTGCGGTTTGTGTTTTAACAGATTCTTAACTACTCATAAACTCCTTATGCACGTCCAACTAGTGAGTTTACACTGAATAACAATAGAAAAGTGTTCTGTCAACATCAACATGAAGAGGAGTTCATAAGTAGTTAAGGATGAGTTAATAGTGATGTGCCCCTCCAAGTAAAGTCATGACATAACTATACATTAATAGCTCATGAGTTCATGTTGGTTACATTTAGCCTAAACTTAAATGTTAATTAATACATTAATTAACAACATGTACTAACAAGTAATTAAGGTAGTCGTTATTTACACATGAACTCATGTGACTCATGTTGTAATTAAAGTTAATTCATGATTAGTGCATACCTTAACTCATCATTAATTCATAATAAAGTAATGTTTAGTTTACATATTAATACATCATTATTCATGTACTGTTATTGTAAAGTGTTACCAAACAAAGAAAGCTTACATACCTGCTTACATACCTGCAGATGCTTTATCATGCTTTTCAATAGCTATATAAAAATTCTCAAGAGCAATTTTTTGAAGATTTTTTGAAGGGGACACAAATAATACAGCCAAATTGTGCTTATAAAGATTTGTCCCCACAGTCAAAAATGGTTTTTGTCATTCATATTATAGCATGGAGACTACGACATTATGATTATTTTCAACGTTTTTTTTTTTCAGGCTCAATGACAAAGCAACTTTTTCTTCAAAACTATTTATTGCATTGTTTGTTGTTGACTCCTGAAGCAGAATAAATGCAGCAAAAGACATTTTCCATACTCATAATAACTAACTTGTTTACATAACACTTGTTAATTTGACAGAACATATTGTAAATTGGTGAGCATGTGAGGTTCATCTGCTTGCATCTCCAGCAGAAACTTAAAAAAATTGTTTACCCCAAAGGAATTGTCATTATCCTTTCAATAAAAGCACAACACCCTTACCTGACACTACATCTGACTGATCCTGCTCTGCCTGTTCCTCAATAATTTCTTTCTCCTTTGCCTGTGATTTGATAATGTGACATTATTATTTTCATAAGCACTCATTCTTAAAGCCAAATTGCCTTAATATGTGAACTTTTTGTATTTAGCGTTTAGGTGCACTGAAAAATGATCTTATGTCCCTTTTCCTTTTCTCTGTCATTTCATCATTGAGGTAAAGTTGGTTTTATATTCCCATATTCAGTCTTTCTCATGAATAATATAATCTCAGAAAAGTATTAATTGAAAATTTTAAATAGTAAAATCATATTAGCAGCCAACAACCATCAAAGTACAGCATTGTTGATTGTTCATCATCAATTAATAGTGCTAATATTATACTGGTTTACCTAAAGGTTCTACAAAGACATTGCAACTGATACAAAATACAGCAGCCAGAGTTTTAATGAAATTGAAGGCACGAGAACATATCACACCAGCAATAATATTCAATTCAATTCAATTCAGCTTTATTTGTATAGCACTTTTACAATGTAGATTGTGTCAAAGCAGCTTCACTTAAATGGTCATAGTAACTGGATCAGGGTAGTTCAGTTTTTAGTGTTTAGTTCAGTTCAGTTTAGGTTTCAGTTTCAGTGTGGTTTGAAATCATTACTGAGAGTTCAAACACTGAAGAGCAAATTCATCAATGCGTAGCTCAACAGATCCTGAACCATGCAAGCCAGTGGCGACAGCAGAAAGGGAAAAAAAAACTTCACCAATAGAAGAGTGAAGAAAAAAAAATGTAAGAGTAACCAGACTCAGTTGGGCATGACCATTTTAATTCCTCCGCTGGCCAAAAGTCTTGTGCAGAGCTGCAGTCTCAGCGGTGGAGGCTGGAAGCTGGCTTCAGCGACGATTCGTCTGTCCCTGGAGCGTCACTGGAATCAGTCTCATGCTCTCCACTCCCCCATGACCAACATAGCAGCAGCTCAGGATACTGCCTGGTCCCGGATTATGGAAACCTTGGGATCATCTCGTCGCTGGTCTTGGATCCAATCAGTGACTCCGCATACTCTGAGGACCTCGGGATGAGTATCCCCTGGTGGAAATGGAGAATAAAGAGAATAAATATAGCCGCAAACGGCAATTGACGGGATTCGAGCATTTGGCAACCTAATTGCCATTTAGGCAATTTAGATATAGGACAACCCAAAATTTAAGGCTGACCCAAAAGAAATACATGATGGAATGTAATAAATGGAAATGTATAAAGCGTAAATGAATGAAGCAGCAACCTGGGACTAAAATAGCTTTTAAATGCAATAACAGAGTTTATACCATGTCAAGATGTGATTCAGAATGATCTTTAATAGAATTTTTGTGATTTTGAACCAACATTATGAGGTCTTATGCTGTCATCTAGTGACTTAAATTAGTAATGCATGTTTAGACCCTTTGCAGAAGCATTAGATAAATATATCAAGCTCATTTATGCACAAAGTTTAATTATTTTTCATAATTAGTGATTTAGACAGTCCAGACAATTGTACAACACTGGTTTTGTTAAATTTGAGCAAAAAGGCAGGGACGAGATCCTAAAAGTAGTTTTTTTGAAAAAATGGTGAATAAGGAATAGTTTGAGTTACAGCAGTGGATTTTGTGCCAGTCATCGGAATGAGCAGGCCTGTGATATAATGTCAGTAAGTGTTTTTGAGACCTTTTCTACTGTTATAGCGGCACCTATTGACCTATCTTCACAAACTTTTGCATGCTTGTTAAGAATCACATCTCAGATGTGCATACCAGTTTTCATGAAGTTTTGAGTTTTCATTATGGGTTTGCAGGCATGTAGGTTCATGCGGACACGCCCCTTTTGTACATGAGCCTGTTACAGCTATTCGAAGTAAAAAAATCTACTTTTTTTTTGATAATTATTGATCTACTTAGTCCAGAGATTGTAAAAACACTGGTTTTGTTGCGATTGAGCGAAAAACCAGGGACTAGTTCGCAAAAGTAGGTTTTTTTATATATAGATGAGTATTTAATGAACAGTGTGAGTGACAGCAGTGGTTTTACTGTCAAACTGTTTGGTATGAGCAGGCCTATCATATGATATGTATTTTATGTTGCTGTGCAAAACTTTGTGTAATCAATCAATTACAACCTCAAAAAACAAAATCGCTCCCTAGTGAACGATTTCTTTCAAAATTCTTACAGACCTCTAGGACCATGAGTCGAACATGCCCACTGAGTTTCGTTTTGATCACTCATCGGTTACCTAGTTTAACGGCTGCTCAATCCTAATTAGCTAATGGCGCCCATGTTTTTTGGGATATGCCAATATCCTTATAGCATGTTATGACAACTTGGTCAAAGACACTGCATGCCAAATGTCAAGCTGACTGGACTTATGGCTGTAAGGTTAGGGTCATTTTATGATTTTTAAACCTTATAGCGCCACCATGTGGCCAAAGTCCGCACATTTTGCACTGTGACCTCAAATTGACTTTACACATGTTTGTACCAAGTTTGGTGATGATATCTTATTCCGTTCAAAAGTTATGGCTATACGTAGCATTTAGCTTCAATTAGAATTGAACATTTTTGCTTACTGTTTCATGCAAAATCAAAACTTCAACTTTTTTTTTGATAATTATTGATATTCAGTGTCCAGAGAACATTTCTGAACAAGTTTAGTTCAGATTGGGCAAAAAACCTTGGACTAGTTCGCAAAAGTAAGTTTCGAACAAATCGCAATGTAGCGGAAAAAACTTTCCAACGTTCCAACGTCACTCCACTTTTGTTCGGGCTGACCGAGGGATTCCAAATATGTACGTTTTTTAAGTCTATGGTAAACGGTCTGCAAATGGCACCCAAAAATTGTCACAATGTTGAGTGTGGGCGCCATTGGTCTATGGTCTGATTTGGCTGATTTTTGTTGAGATTTTTGTTGATGTAGTGTAGCGGAGTACCACCAGCTGAGCTTCAGCTCTCTAGGCCTTACGGTTTGGTCTGTGCAATAGTAACTTCGGCAGAAAAAACATAATAAAAAGAAGAGCAAAAATTAACAAAAACAATAGGGTTTCAGCGCCTTGCGCTCGAACCCCTAATTAACGAAGCTGCTGTTCATAGTCTATAAAAGCAAGATGTAGAAACTTGTGTGGAAACTCACTAAGTGATGCATTGAGTGTATGCTTTACTAAACAGATAGGTCTTTAATCTAGTTGTGAACTGAGAGAGTGTGTCTGAGCCTCGGATGTTATCAGGAAGGGTATTGATCAACAATAAAGGAGAAGGCTCGACCTCCTTTACTGGACTTTGCTATTCTAGGTACTACCAGAAGCCCTGAGTTTTGAGATATTAAAAAGAGCGAGTTGGATTGTAGCGAGACAGAAGGTTGGTTAGATAAACAGGAGCTAGATTATTTAGAGCTTTATAGTTGAGAAGTAATACTTTAAATTCAATAAGAAACTTAACAGGCAGCCAGTGCAAGGAGGAAAAAATTGGGGTGATATGATCATATTTTCTAGACGTGGTAAGAACTCTGGCTGCTGCATTTTGTACTAACTGAAGTTTGTTAATAGAGGATGCTGGGCAGCCAGCAAATAGAGCATTGCAGTAATCCAGCCTAGAAGTCATAAAAGCATGGACTAGCTTTTTATGCATCTGAGATGGATAGCATAATTCATAACGTAGCAATATTTCTCAGATGAAAGAAGGCAGTTTTTGTGACATGGGATATATGATTTTCAAAAGTTAAATTGCTGTCTAATATGACACCCAGATCTTTTATAGTAGAGCTAATGCTAACTCTGTATCCCTCTAATTGTAGATTGAGTTGCGAGATCTGCTGTGTACAGGATTTAGGCCCAATAAGTAATAATTCTGTTTGGTCTATTTAAGAGAAGAAAATTGTTGGTCATTCAATCTTTAACATACACTCAGTTAGCTTAGACAGTTCAGGCATCTCATCAGGTTTAGTTAAAATATATGTGGCATAACCAAGGGGTTCAATAATGTTCAACAGCTAGCACGACTACACCACCCTGGAATATGGCCAGGGACATACATTTTATTTTAGAAAGGCAACACAGGTAAGCTTGCAGTAAATGACAAGAGACGTGGGTAGGAAAAATATGTGCAAACTTTATTTAATTCAAAATTTTGTCAAAAAGTGGGACAATGTATACTCTTAATTCAATAAAACCATCTACTAAAAATACACTATACACACACACACACCTGGATTTAGGAGTGCAGGAGCTGAGACGTAACAGCAGAGAGTAAGGGCACAACAAGGCCTCCACAGCAAAGACAACCAAGACCTGTGATGCACGCACACACACAGTGCACACACACAGCACACGTGCAAGAAAGACCTCCACCAGGAATCCACCCTGCCTTAGATGCTCTGCTCCTGAAAACACAAAATCCAGTTACTACAAATTTTAATAAAACAACAGTCACTTACACTCCAACACACACACAATCACTCGGGCGCACAACAAACGGAGGGTGAAATGCTGGTAAATAAATGAATTGTAACCCCTCTCAATGAGTCCTCGGCTGAGGAAAGCAACCCATAAATACAAAATATAAAAGAAACACAAAAAAAAAAAGTTAAACAGTCTCAAATATACATACAGAGACCGTTACAAATGAGAAAAACATACAATTTCAATAAAACAATGTAATAGAGAAAAGAAAATCTTAAATTAGGGAAAATACAAAATTTCAATGAGACCAACAAAAGAAATAACAAAAACTAGGCAAAATTACCCATACATAACTAGAAAAAAAGAAAACAAAACAATGACAGCATTCAAAATCAGTCAACCACAGCCTTCAAATATACTGTCCAAGCAGTGTTCACTACATTAAAACGGCATCATTCCAAAAAGACTAAAATAGCATCGGGGCAGCAGTTAAGCAGCCTCCTAAAAACACTCAATCAGCAGTGAACCAGTCCCTCAAAGCAGCAGCGTCATTTAGAAACCTCCCACGTAGCTAAAGCAGTGGCGTAGCGGACGGGCTCGCAGGGCACGCACCGCGGGGGGGCCCCGCGTGATTAGGGGGCCCCGCGTCGTCGCGATTTTCAATAATTAAAATCCACCGGCAACCGCAATAATCAAACTTTTGGGAACAACTGTGGTCGGAACCAAAGTTCACAGGTCTGTGTTCTCTGAACACCTCTCAAGCGGTGGACTTCATTCTGATTGCTTGCCGCCAATGTTGCCAACTTAGCGACTTTGTCACTAGATTTAGCGACTTTTCAGACCCCCCTAGCGACAAATCTAGCGACTTTTTTTGTGTTATTGGAGATTTTTTTAGACTGTCATTTGTCCATACTGTACCGTCCCTACTCTTCTCAACGAGCTGCGTGTGATGCTGCCGGCCCCTCCCCCGCCTCACAGCACTGACAGGCGGCCCAGTCAGTCCTCGTAAGAGAGGTTTCCGGGCACTTTGTGTCAAGATGATTGATTGTTATTACCCTCATAAAAATATTCCCCCCTCCCTCCCCCTTCCCTCCCACCCTCGCGTGTCCCAAATCTGGACACTTGGACACCTGGCCATCTGACCCCTAATTCACCCCGCTCTGAACTAGGGATGTTTTTGATATCAAAATACAAATTGATATCGTAGCGGGGGAAAAAGGTGTTGTTATTAGTGACATTGTGACGGTTTTTGTGTGTGTGCATTGGGCAGTTATGTGCTTTAAACATTTAAATGTGTATATGTTTAGAAAGAGGGGGAAAAGGTTGCTTTTATTTCAAGAAAAGGTGTACATTTTCACATGAAAGTTTTTTGACATGTTAAAATCCGACAGTTTGTTTCGTTTTTCTTTCTTTCTTGTTTAGTTCAGTTAAAAAAAAAGTGTTAAAACGTATTATTTAAAAAAACAAAACAATGTTAGAATTAAACTGTTAGTAGAGTAAATAATGTTAGTAAGAGTTTTTGTTAAAGAAGAAACGGAGATGTATCTTACGGAGACTCGGGGAGCGAAATCCGTGTTTATTCCGTGTCTCTCTTTCCCTCCGGAGAGGGAAAAAGCAGACAAAAAGCGGGTGTGAAAACTCCGTGCGTGCGCGCGCATACATAGACCCTTAACTTACACAGCCAGATTTGAGATAGACTTTAAACAGTTTGAAACAAGTAAAAAAGTTATTTTTTAAAAAGTTAAGAAAAATAATTAAATAAAGAAAATAAATAAATTCTTAAACGTAATGAAAACACATTTTAAGTTTTAAAAATGAGTAGAATAGTTTTAAACAAAACGACAGCTTGTAGCCTAAGTACTGCAAGTGAAATGTTTTTTAAAAAAGTAAGTATATGTTAAGAAAAACGAAGTAAGTTAGGAAACAAAAAGATTTAGTTGATCTTACGGAATATCCGGACTTAGATCCTCACTCGTTGCCTGTTAGAGAAGAAATGATGACAAAACTAGTCTAAGACACCGCCCCCCAAACTCCGCCTCTGTACCACCCTCAAAATCAAAATCTTATCCGAGAGCAGTGAAAAGTGCGACCACTCTCTCCTGATGTCAAACACATAATGATTAAAACGTGAGAAACAATGAGACACACGTAACCCCGCCTCCAACTCCGCCTTTAACCACCCCCCCCCCACCCCCCCAGATTCAGCCAGCCAATCACGAAAAGGCAGAAAGGGGGTTGGTTCTAGGTTAAAACCAATGCTTAAAATAAAAATACAAAATGTTTTAAAACAATTTAACTAGTTAATAAAACATTTTAAACAAATAAATGTTTTTCACAAATACTTGTTTACTAAGTTTTACGAAAATAATAGGCCTATGTTTGAAAATGATTTGATAACTATGATCATTTGAATTTATGTGATAAAAACAATATACTATGATATTGTTATAAGAGATTAGATTGTTTTGTATGTTTTTATTTATTATTTAAATAAATGTGTTATTTTCATTTAACATTTTTATTTGTTTTAATAGAATGAATTATTATTTATTTTGTAACAGTTTAAAAAGTGAATCTCCCTATTTACTCTTAGACGGACATACAGGCAAACGCACACACGCACGCACTTTCTGTTATCAGTCTAATACCAGATTCTCTAAACCTAATTTAAACAGGAATGTTGGGTGTTTTACAACAGGGTGTCCTGCATCTCTAACAAAGATCCATGTGGTAGGGTCAGAAAAAATGTTTGGCACAGAAAGAAAAAAAAAACCTCAGTAATAGTAAATTATCTGTGTTTTTTTCCTTTTAAATGTTTATTTTCTGATCTTATACCAAATTCTAAATATAATTCCACCATGAGTAAAACATTTTCTCATTAGGAATACATAAATTATATTGTTTTAAACATCATTTATTTGTTTGTGTGTTTGTTTGTTTTTGCAAAATAAGTTACTAAGTAAATCTAAGTTTTGATCAAGTTTCTAGCTGTGCAAACAAAGTTACAAGCTAACTTTGTCTAATGTAAATACAAACTATGTTACCACTTCACTACTAATGTGTATTATAAAAGCAAATGCATAAATCTAAGTTAGTAAACAGTTAAACACAGATATAATTACATCAATAATTAAACTATTCAATCTCATATAAGTCTAAAACATGAAGACTATGTTTATAAATGTATTCATTAACTTTGGCAAAGTAGTCATATTTTTTTTTCATTTTTTAGTTAGTATTATTTAATAAGACTATCAACTGTTTTTAACTTTGAAAACCCCCACATTCCCCAACATTCACACCCCCCTCACAGCACACACACCAAATGCATGCACACACACACACACACACACGCACACCCACACCCCCGCGCATGAGCACTCTCTGTTATCAGTCTAATACCAGATTCTCCAAACCTAATTTAAAAAACAGGAAGATTGGGTGTTTTACAACAGGGTGTCTGCCACATCTAACAAGATCCATGTGGCAGGGTCAGAAAAAGGTTTGACACAGAAAAAACTCAGTAATAGTAAATTATCTGTGTTTTTTTTTCCTTTTAAATGTTTATTTACTGATCTTATACCAAATTCTAAATATAATTTCTCATTAGGAATACATAAATTATATTGTTTTAAACATCATTTGTTTGTTTGTGTGTTTGTTTTTTTGCTAAATAAGTTACTAAGTAAATCTAAGTTTTGATCAATTTCTAGCTGTGCAAACAAAGTTACAAGCTAACTTTTGTCTAATGTAAATACAAACTATGTTACCACTTCACTACTAATGTGTATTGTAAAAGCAAATGCATAAATCTAAGTTAGTAAACAGTTAAACACAGATATAATTACATCAATAATTAAACTATTCAATCTCATATAAGTCTAAAACATGAAGACTATGTTCATAAATGTATTCATTAACTTTGGCAAAGTAGTCATATCCTTATTTCATTTTTTAGTTAGTATTATTTAAAAAACTCTCAACTTTTTTAAATTTGAAAAACCCCACATTCCCCAACATTCACACCCCCCCCCCCCCTCACAGCCCACACCAAATGCACACACACACACACACACACACACACACACACACACACACACACACACACACACACACACACACACACACACATTTTACTCCAGATACAAGCTGAGGTATTTACAATAGGTGTCTGGCAAATTACACCCCCATCCCCAGATGAGGTGTTTTTTTTTCCACACAGACAACTTTTTGACTTTATTTAAACTTTGTATTAAATAAAATTGATGATATTGTTAGAATATACAACAAAAAGAATTAATAAACTGTTTTAAAAACACATGTTCACGTATGTGTAAACACAACACACACACACACACACACACACACACACACACACATTTTAAAATAATAAAAAATAAATAATCTATAACAATTAAACAAATTCTATTACGTTTTGAATGTTTTAAATGACCGTGTAAAATTAAATCTAAACTACATTCATAAATGTAATATATATATATATATATATATATATATATATATATATATATATATATATATATATATATATATAATGTATATGTAAGTTTTACATCATGTACTGCACTTTATTAACTGAATTTGCATAAACATCAACCCCATGCCGTTTTTACAATGGGGGAAGACAACCTCCAAATCATCATCCTTAAATTGAGCAGAAAATGTTTTAGTTTTTCATACTGCTTTTGTCTTCGACTTTAAAACGCATTGAATCCTTTTTTTCAACTCTGTTGAATTTACTCAACGATGGCTGCCAACTTTGAAAGTAGGTCCACTTTTCTATTTCTATTTTATGTTAATTACATTTAGCTTTTTAATTTCATTAAATTACGATTATTCTTTTAATTCATTATTTTTTTTTCTTTCTAGCTCCAATTGAATTTGATTCCAATCTCGATTTTGGTATCGAATTGGATATGATCCTGGAAACAATTTGTAAGTGGATTCTTTATTTTATTTTATTTTATATATATTTTATTGTCTGTTTTTTTTTAGTTTTTATGTATAAATTATTATTACATGAATGTTAAATATATTTTGTTTTTTCCATTTTATCTTATGGTATTACTAGTTGATGAAGGCCAACTGTTTAGCTGTGATGAGCCAGCAACTACGTCACAGGCTGTAATAGATACAGATTTGGTAGAGGTTGTGGTGGTCAGCGAATCAGCCGCTGAGACGTCAGAGACTTCGTCGCGATCTGTTGCCACACAGACAGAGGACGCGTCTTTTGAATTGAACACGGACGAGACAACATCTCCGAGGTCTGGACACGCTGACGGGTCAACCACTGGATATGGTCTTGGCCAGAATAAGAAAATACTTTCAAAACCTGACAACGATTCTGACGAAGAGAAAGGTATGTATTAAATATTCATTATGATTTATCATTTTTATGATTGTATCATACGATAGGTAATTTATATATTTTTTTTTCTTTTAGAACAAAATTACGAATCCAAAGGAGCAGATCTCTGGCATGAGAATGAAGAGAATGTGATAGAAGGAGCATATGATGAAGAGTCTTGTGATATTGAAAAACACGTACCAGGAGAAATTTTAGATTTATTTAGACCGAGAGATTTAGCACATTTGAACTATGAAATTATGTGCCGGGCAAACCGTAACTTCGAACGAGTTTTACGATTGAATTCAGCGGCGCTGACCTTCGAACAAACCACTGATGCTGTGAGAACTGGTCAGGATCTGGTTATAAACATTTTACAGAGTGTTGTCAACTTCCAACATCAGAATGCAGAAGTTCTAGCACAGAGCGCCTTATTTTGGAGGAGCTGTCACGAGGAAAACCAACAACGGTTTCAAGATTTGTTTCAGTACATTTTCGGTGTACCAGAAAAGGTAGAGGAACACAGAAACGATATCGGCTACTTGTTAACGCGGTCACCCTTGTAGGTGAGAGATTAAATGTTATCCAACGTATGACAAGTGACATGTACAAGATACTTACAAAATAACAATAATTATACCATTTGTATGCATGTATGCTTTTTTCTATTTTCTGTTATTCGATTTTTTTATTGTTTGATTATTGTGTGATTATTTGATGTTATAGTTTTTCTTTTGAACTTATTCCCAATTAGTCTATTTTTATTATCGTATTATTACGTTTATTGATTGTATTCATCTGTTGTATATTTCTGGGTGAAAACACATTTGTTTTGTTTGTTACTTAAACCTTGGAATCTTTTTTTCAAATAAATTTCAAAATGGGTACTAAAAGATGTCAAACTGATTTAAATGATAATGATGATGATGGTACACAGAGAGCAGCTAGACTCCGATATGATAATGAAAGCAATATTGAACATTTACAAAGGTTAATAAATAATCAGTTAGAAATGTTACAACCTCAAGATCTTAACATCACTGATCAAATTCAGAATTTCATAAATGACCAATTAGAATGGTTAGAAATCCCTAACAATCCTGTACAAGTTGGACAAGGTCCCAACGATCGGTTTAATTATGATCCATCGCTACCTCAGATGGGGTTAAACCAAATTGAAATCGATAGATTAATTACAGAGGGTGGTAGTGTTGGTGGTTTTAGAGTTACCCCAAGACTAAATTTCAATGCTCTAGAAATTCACAGAACACTTAATTTTCGTGATATTATCACAGACAATCTAGCAGCAGACAATATTCTTTTTACAGATATTTTAAATGAGATTGTAACGTTTTCTAGATTATTGGCTGGGCAGAATGGAATTATTAATATATCTCTGAGGGGGCATGATTTACCTTCTGATATTAACTATGTACTAAGTCCAGAAAATGACTACAGTGTTGAATCATTTGCTGATGAAATAGAAAAAACTCTCCAAAGTAATATAGACATACCGGTAGACGCACCGTTAGAGTTGTCCGTCTCAATTGTCAGAAACAGATACGGTGGTGTACGTAGAAAATTAACTGATCTGGTACATAATGATGTTATCAGAAAAAATAAAATGAATCTATTTTGTCCCATAAACATCTCAAACAACATTTGCTTTAGCATGTGTCTAGCTTATTTCTTAAACCCACAAGCTCCCGAAAACGAGCTGATAACACAAGCGACAGACATTCACACCTCTGCGGGGTTTGGCATACAAGACCAAATAGCGTTCAGTGATATTATTAAATTTGAAGACCATCTCAATGTTAAAATCGTTGTTTTTCATCGCTCTGTTAGCGGTAAACTAGAGGTTTTTCAAAAACAGTGACAATTTGCACCCTAGAACAGTACATCTGTATCTATTCGATAATCACTACTATATGATAAAGAAATTGAATAGTTTCATAGGAACATCCTATGTATGTGATTTTTGTTTTCATGGTTATAAAGACAAAAGAGAACACAAATGTAAATTCATGTGTAACATATGCAATAACCCCGAATGTGTTAGTTTCAGTAAATCGAAAAAAACATTCAGGTGCTTGGACTGCTCTAGATTGTGTAAATCGGATTTTTGCTATGAGATGCATAAACAAAAGACAGCCGATGGTCGACGATCACAGTGTGAACTGATAAAATTTTGTGACAAATGCCACAGAGTTTACAGAGCCAAATTATCTGGGGTTAAATTAATCCAGCACAAATGCGAGCCAACACGTTGTATTCATTGTAATGAATTTATAATGAACGATGACGAACATAATTGCTATATTCAACCTATCGAACTGGATGAAATAAGTGAGAAATATGTATTTTATGATTTTGAAACCATGTATGAAAATGGACGACACATCGCAAACTTTGTTTGTGCAATCACGTACGACGGTGAAGAATTTACAGCCGAAGGCTTGGACTGCGTTGAGCGTCTAGTGAAGTATTTTAGACGTCCGAAATACACAAACTACACATTTATAGCACACAATGCTTCAGGCTTTGACTCTTATATTTTATTGGAATATTTCTCCAGCGTCGGTCTTGCGCCCGAAATTATAATGAGAGGGGGTAGACTAATTTTTATTTATGATAAAGCATTCAAAATCAGATTCATAGACAGCTATAACTTTCTAGCTATGAAACTATCAAAAACAACTGCTGCTTTCAATCTTACTACAACTGAAAAAGGGTTTTTCCCACACAAATTCAATAGATTAGAAAATGTGAATTATGTTGGCCCCTATCCACCAAAATGTTATTATGATTATGACATGATGAGTGCGGACGATCAAGCTAAATTTGACTCGTGGTACAATGAAGTGTGTGGTCAAATATTTGATTTCAAAAAAGAGATCGCGCTGCAGAAACGATGTGGTTTTACTGCGAGAAGCGTGTATGAAATTCAGAGAAACATTGTTAGAATGTACCGGAATTGACCCGTTTTCAACTAATACACTCCCTAGCTGCGCTATGAAAATCTATAAAACAAATTTTTTGACAAGAGACACAATAGCTTTAACACACGACAAAGCTTACATTAACCAGTTCAAGTCTTTTTCAAATGAATCAATTGAATGGTTGGAATACATTAGTAAAACCAGAGGTGTTGATGTTCAGCATGCGTTAAACACAGGCGAAATTCAATTCGGACCATACTTTTTGGATGGATTTTACGAGAAAGATGGTGTTAAAATTGCGTTAGAATATCTAGGTTGTTACTTTCACGGCCATTGTTGTAAATTTAACCCACACGACCGACACCCTTTTATTAAAAAAGCTACATTCGCAACACTCCGAGAGCAGACTGATCATAAACTGGAAACATTAGAAAAAATTCATGGCTTGAATGTTGAATACATCTGGGGGTGTGAATGGGCAGACGCTAAGAACAATGACCCTGCTGTGATAACCTTTATGCAAACCTACAACGCAACCAAGCGGCTTAACCCGAGAGATGCACTTTTTGTGGTAGGACTAACGCGTTAAAGTTACATCATAAAACTGAAGATGATGAGACGATCAAATACGTCGATTTCGTCTCTCTATATCCGAGCATGCAAACAAAGAGACAATTTCCGATTGGACATCCAACAATAATTTTAAAAGACTTTGAACCGATTGAAAATTATTTCGGGATTGTCAAGGCATCAGTTTTACCACCACGGGGTTTATTTCATCCAGTTTTACCTATGAGGTGTAATAAGAAATTAATGTTTCCTCTGTGTCGAACTTGTGCTGAAAAACAACTTGAAGAAAGTTGTTCACACACTGACGAGGAACGTGCTTTACATGGAACGTGGGTTACTGCGGAGCTACACCAAGCCATTCAGAAAGGCTATAGAGTGATTAAAATTGATGAAGTGTGGCATTTTCCAGAAAAATCAGACACGTTATTCAGTGATTATGTGAATACATTCCTAAAAATCAAACAAGAAGCATCTGGCTTCCCCCCAAATGTAGTGACGGAGGAAGAAAAAAAAATTTTGTCGAAAATTTTTTTGAAAAAGAGAGAGTCGAGCTTGAACTTGAAAAAATATGTCTAAATCATGCACGTAGATCAGTATCGAAGGTCTTTTTGAACAGCTTGTGGGGGAGGTTCGCCATTAAAAATAATTTTACATATTCAGAATTAATAAGAGATCCTGAACAATTTGCCAGATTCATATTTGGAAACGGTCGCATAGTGAAACATTTCTCATTTGTTTCAGATTCAGTCGCATTGATCCAGTGGTGCTATCCAGATGATGTGCCTTGTCAAACAAAAGATGTTAATGTATTCATAGGTTGTTTTGTTACAGCCTACGGGCGTTTGGAGTTATATAAACAACTTGATAAATTAGGTGAACGTGTACTATACACTGATACAGATAGTATTATATATGTATCAAAACCCAATGAATGGCAACCTGAAACAGGTGTCTTCCTGGGTGATCTATCTGATGAAGTGGGTCCAGATGATTCAATTTGTGAGTTTTCTGCATCCGGTCCTAAAACGTATGGATACAGAACTGTTAAGGGAAAAGTGTGTCTTAAGGCTAAAGGAATCACCCTGAATGCTGAAAACGTTAAGCAGATTACGTTAAAAAATCTGATGTGTCTGGTAGAAAAATATACAACAGCGGGTGAAGTGTCACAGCTAGTAGCAATCACAAACACGATTGTTAGGGATAAAAAAAGTTTACTTTGCACAACAGGTCATTAAAGAAAAGATTCCAAGTGGTTTACAACAAACGTGTTCTCTTACCCAATTACACCACATTACCATATGGGTACTAATGTTATGTACAATGCTTATGATGATGAAGATTTTTTTGATGTACGTTTGGAACACCCCTTTTCCTGTATTATTTCGGGGCCCAGTAACAGTGGTAAAACATTTTTTGTAAAAACGTTATTGGTTAACTCTGACAAAATGCTCAATGTGAAATTTGATAATGTGGTTTTTGTGTATTCATGTTGGCAGAATATTTACAGTGAACTGATGTCATTGTATAATATAAAGTTTATTGAAGGTATTCCTGAGTCCTTGATTGATTTACTGCCTGCAAATAAAATTTCTTTACTGTTTTTTGATGATGTAATGGCTGAGTCATCTAATAATGAACAGGTTCAGAAAGCATTCACTCAACTTGTTCATCATAATTCTGTATCTGTCATATTAATTCTTCAGAATATTTTCTGTCAAGGCAAAGCCATCAGGACTATCAGCCTTAATGCCAACTATATAATTTTATTTAAAAACCCACGAGATAAAAATCAGATTGCAATTTTAGGTCGTCAAATGTACCCGCAGAGCGGGAAATTTTTCATGGAATGTTATGAGGATGCTACAAAAATACCATACGGTTATTTGCTAATAGACTTTAAAGCGAGAACACCAGAAAAGTTTCGCCTCAGAACATCTCTGCTTTCAGAGTATCCGGTTGTGTATGTGCAGAAAAAGAAAGCTCTGAAACACGGTATCAGATAAGAAAATGAGTGTGAGACTTTGCAGAAATTTACCCCTTTTAAAACTATTATATAAAGCAACACCAAAGCAGCGACGTGCTATTTTACAATCATCCTCCGATGAGCTCATATTAACGCTTTGCGAAGTTGCTTTAAACGTACTACACGGGACTATACCTTTAACAGCTAACCAACATCAGAAACTCAAAAAGAGAAAAAAGGAGATTAAAATTACTGCCGATATCAACGTCAAGAAGAAAAGACGAATTTTAAACCAGCGAGGGGGTTTTCTACTACCTCTGTTAAGCGTGGCAATTCCATTTATTACAAGTTTGATAACATCAAGACAGTCCTGAGAAAATGGAATATGCAGAAAAGATGTTCCTAATTCCGCAAAACCAACTTGATAAAATACGAAGCGGGGAAACGCGTGAAAGTATTCAGCAGGTTGTTGAGAATGATTTAGTGGTAAGAAAAGGTGATATGGATAACACAGGTATAACTCTAACTTTACCGCATCAAGAAAATCCACCTGTTGATGGACAAACACCTGCTCATGCACCTGTTCAGACACACGATGACGGTCAAGATGAAATCATGAATGAGGTGTTAAACAACGTACCGCAGAAGAGTTTTAAAAATATAAAATATATTTTGAATAAAATGTCTAATGCTAGACATTTAACTTCTTGGAACGAATCTGGAGAATTTATTCTTAAAGGACGTGTTATTTCAGGATCACACATGTTAGATCTGATTAGATGTATAACGGCTCCTAAAATCATTCGCCAAGACCGCAGACCTATTGGTTGGAATGAATTTCTCGAAGGTTTTGCTGCATTAAATATACCTTACTCGACTATTACCAACCCACATGTTAGAGGAATAATAGAATCTTATAAAAGAAACCCTATCACAGACACTGATGTTGCAACACCACCATCAACCTTACCGAAAAGATTTAAAAGATATATGCGAACCCACAGGGGTACATCACACTCATATGCGGCAAATGAAAATGTATTTCCTTCTCCATCTCCTGACAAAACTGCATGGTTATCTTTTTAACTGATGTTTGTGAACTAATGATTTTGTTGATTTTTTTTTCCACGGTAATAAAAAGAATAGAAACTGTATTTTGTGTTTGGTGTTTTCTTTATTCATACGAAATGACAAATACAATATGAGATAACATAAAGTGACATTCTTTTTTTTTTTTTTCATCACACATGCATACATATATTTAAGAAAAAGACAAAAACATTTTTCCAGTTTGAACACATTGAATACATTTAAATGTTTTATTGTTACAGGTCCTGGGTTTCAGTTTCTTCACAAAATGATCAACCATCTTATCATTTTTCATTAGATCATCATGATACAATTTAATAAAATTTTCATAATTATAACCCTTTGACATATGATACAGAAAAAACACACAATGTTGTCCACAGGTGTCTGATGTAAAATCTTGCACCTGTTTGTTAGAGTATGTTATACGTATAGAATTTGTTTTTAGAAAGTTCCGGATTGATGTCGGGAAGCGTATGTTATCTGGACTGTTTCCAAAACTATCAAAAAAGCAACTTTCACCCTCCCGACTTACGTAGATAGCCAACCAATGTTCCCCGGGCATATTCGAAGGATCTGTATTTATTATAACCGTGGCTGGAAGATCTTTTAAAATACGTTTGGGGAGATGATCACATGGTAGCGTCCCTAAAAAATGAGTACCGCAAGATATTTTGTCCATAATGTTAGTCAGTTGAACCGTATTCATTTTTTTTTTTTACGCAGCAGGGGTGTCGATCAGATAGGTTAGTAGTAATCTACCAACACCTGTCTCCTGTTTGAAATTTCAATAACACTGTCAAATATGGCATACACGATCAAATTTATCGTGCTTGTAAGCGGTTGTCTGAAGCGTGCTTCGAGTCTAATGTTTTCTGATTTAATTAAGGATACGTGTTGACCACATTCCTCATCTGGTGCGAGGTTAAACGCATATAGCGTATAACCGTTAAGGAAATCCTCTCTGTCTATTGCCAGAGCTTGATTTTTAAGGTGTCTTCCGGTGGATAGAACGAGTTGGTAAAATTTTCTCACAGCAGCTCCGTTTTCATATTCTGGTTGCAGGGGTTTACAGGGTAATGCTAATCCGTCTTGGTAAATTGATAAATATTCAAGATTAAAATGTTTAAATGCGAATGGGTTTTTATCGTACGCACCCGAGAAGGCAGAGTTCTCCGTCATTGCTAAAATAATAGATTTCGGTAGTGTTCCAAGAAAAAGATTCTCATGATTAGAAACTCGTGCTCCAACAGGTATTGAAAAGTTTTTTAAACATACTCTGTCTATAGGGTATTTAGCCGTTGTTGAAAGGAGCGCCTGTGCATGACCCATCCGAACTGCAGGTGCTACTGTGACTTTTTTAACAAAAAGTGATGCTGATAAAATCTGTAGTTTATAAACCGTCGCACCAGATTTCATCAGACAGAATTCATCTTTAGCTCTCATCATACGTATTTTTATATCTATACCGTTCAGCATCAGTTTTTCTTGAAAGAAGATGTCACTGTGAATTGGGGCTAGTAAGTGAACAACATTTCCACCAGTGGTGAATACAGCACGCTTACGCAACCCTGAGTTTTCACCGTCAGGATCGGTTTCATCCATGTGTCCTGCTGTGTCTTTGTAAAAAAGTCCTGCAGAAAAAATTGATTCAAGGGTATCCCGTCCATAGTTGATCAAGGTCTCTATTATACAACGATACCCATAAGTTGAGGAACTTTGTGAGATTAAACGATCACCCAAAGACACATCCACCTGCGAGAATATTGTAGCTCCAGGGTAGTTAATCAGACCAACAGGTGCACCGTCTGCTATGTCGGTGCCGTCAGCGTTTACAATTTTAACATGCGTGTATAACATTGTATTATTCAGATCAATGTAATCTTCACCAGTACCGGCTATAAAAAACTCTATAGGTGAAGTATCTGTTATTGCCGAGAGCGGTGGGATTTCCACATAATTATTTTTTTCTATGGACGTCTGTGTGAAGGGGACTGTAAACAAATCTAATTCAGACTTTACACATTCTTCCGACATGTTATGAAGCAGAGCCATGGTTTAGAAAATGGTATTGAGTGGTCTTAAACGTTTACAAGTTTTCTTTACACGTTTCACACGTCTCCTCTGCTTACGTTTTGCAACTGATCGTTTTTTACTTGTGCGTCTTTTTTTCTTTATGGGGAAACCACTCCCACTTCGTCTCCTCCTCACCCCTGGTGGCTTACGTTTTCTGTTTGTCATGACCATCAGACCGTTACCATTTTGACCATTATTGTTATTATCCGTGTAGGATTTAGTTAGAGCTGTAGTTACAACATCACTGACTATGCTTTTTGCCGCTGTTTTTAGATGAGGTTTAGCTATACTGAAACCTCTTTTTAACAGCGGTAACGCCGCTCTGAATAAACTTCTAAATATACCTCCAAGACCAGCCCCATACATGATCGGTCCTCCAGCATATCCCGGCATTCCATTTCCGGCCTGATTCTGGTAGTATGAAACGTAACGTCCGGGATCCGTATTGTATGACGTAAAATGTGTCATTTTAAAATAAAGACTGTTTTACCGGTCTAAAGTGAAGTTTTACAACAACTTTGCCGTAGGTAAAAGGTATTTCTTTGTTCTGATCGTCTTTGACCTCGATTGCTATTTCTGTAATATGTGATTTATTTACTGGTAGGTAATGAGGCTTTTCGTATCGAACATTAATAATATGATTGTATTCCCCTTGTATGTGCACACACCTTAACAGTGGGACGTACGAATCACCAACTGATTGAAATTCTATTACATCAGAATATATATAAAATGAATAACATCCGGCTTTGATATCGCTTTGATGTGGTGCATACGTCACTACTGGTGCTCCGGCACCTCGATAATCTTTTGGGTCCTTTAAGGTTCCTATAGATAGTCCTGGTTTTAACCCCAAAATGACAGCCAGTTTCCCATAAAATGTTAAAGATGTCTTAGGCGGAGCTTTTAGAAATATTTTGTTTTTAATATGATCATATCCAAGAGTGACCCGTAGTGGTAGAGTTGAATTTATTTCTCTAATTAGAAATAACACATCCTCATAATATCCACACTTTAACGTTTTACGTAGCTTAGATATGTTTTTATCATATGCATCATCAATGATAATATTAACCCCATCATCTATATTATAATACCGTTCATCCGCCTGTAGAACGTCTTTACTCGTCTGGATGATGAATGAAGCGTCTTCGTCGCAAAAATTATACCAACTATAAGGGTAATCTATTTCAATTAATCCAACCTCCCATGCACCTTTCAGATCTATAGTTTTTGCCAATCTTGTTCTGTAGTTAGATATTCTGTTTTCAGGATATATATAACTCGATGCATTGCAGGGTAGAGTGACGTAAAATCCACCCTCTGCCATGGTTAGATTTTCATAAATGACCTGTAGTGTATGCTATCCATATCTTTATGGCTTCTGTAAATCCACCACGTCACGTTCGGGAATCCATGAAGAGAACTTATCATCCCATCCTTTCCATCGGACCAAGTAAAATACACCTTTTTTAGTTTTCTTCTTATCCAAAATTTTATCTATCTTAAATGTTTTATCCTTATCCACAATTATCTTTTGCAATTCGTGTTCATAAAAGCATCCGTCGATAATTTCACCGTCATAGTCTTTTAATCTGTAAACAGGTGGTTGACGAGGTATACACTTTGCTATAGTGAAAAACTCTTCTGTATAATTCTGTTCATAACCCTTAGAAAATACATTTCTTACTTTAGAAACTCTAACAACATCCCCGACTTTATATTTAAACACCGGTTTAGTTTTTCGCATGTCACCGTACAAGTTGTGAAACACCAGCGTTTCATTTTCTTTATTCACATCCACCGGTTTCATTTTAATACTTTTATGGTAACTGTTGTTATAACCATGTAAAAGATCTTAAAGAATGTCGCAGTAACGTTTTGAATTCACTGCTGTTAAATATCTCCACATACGTGTTTTGAGCGTTCTGTTAAAACGTTCAACCACGCTGGCTTTTAAATCACTGGCTGTGGAAAAAATGATGTATGTTGTATTTTTTAATCAACTCTTGAAAATGTTTGTTAAAAAATTCTTTTCCTTGATCGGTTTGTATTTTCTGTGGGATGCGTCCCTCTTCGAGAATAGATTGGAAAGCTTTAGTCACTTCAACACCAGTTTTGTTTTTTAATGTGCGACACCATGCATATTTCCCAAAAACATCTATACAAGTCAATAAAAATTTTATATTATCATTTTCTTTAGAATAAGCGGTCATATCAACCAAATCTAGCTGAAATTGTACATCTTTTCCATACACAACCACTCTATTTCGTTTGTATTTGACGGGAGCAGTTCTGTGTAATGTATAGGCATCTTGAGAAGCTAACCATTCTTCCACCTCTTTATCTTTTATTTTAACCCCATATTCCTCTTGTACACCACTTTGTAAGCCTTTTTTACCTCCTAACGATCCATGATGTGAGGGGTTGTAGTAAACCTTTTTCATGAGATCATGAGACATGATTTCTCTACGATGACCAGACAATAATGACTCAAATATTAAGATGAAACATGATTTTTATTTTCAGAAACGTCATGCATACATATGTGTAACATGTGTTAAAAGTAAAAGAAAAAAATGTGTTACAGATCATCTAAATAATAGAGAAATTTCACACACATAACAAAATTGTTTTCAATCACATATTCGACAAGTGTGTCAATAATTTTATAAACATCACATGGGTCATTTCTTGATAAAAGTGTTGCGCATACATCGGTTACATAAGTACATAGACATAAAATATTACCTATTTTAAGGTTTTCCTTACATTCAGGCATTAGTTCCAGAATATTTCTCACAAATACATCGGGTGTACAACTGTCAGTAATACACATATTTGTCATAGCATCCCATTCATTAGATAAGCTTCTCGCTACACACATTTGAATCCTTAATTTTGTTAAACGCTTGTTATCGATATGATATTCAGCATCAACAATCTTGTACAATAAATCAGTGATTTCACATTTAATACGTTGTTTAAAAATACATTCTACCAGAAAGTGTAGACTGCAGAGGTTCCCCATGTTCAGACTTGCTCGGTGGTTTCAGGATGACTGTTCTTCCAACTGTCGACAGCGTTATAAACGGCCTGTTCGCAGGATTCATCCACAAGCTTTTCTCTGAGTGCTGACAGAGCGTGTACAATGTAGATCTCGTTTCTGAGTTCACACAGAACAGTCTCAACAACGCCTTGAATCTTTTGCAGGTGTGGTGTAATGCCAAACGTTTTCAGGGTGGTGGAGAGAATCAGTTTTAGTTCAGGCTTGAGTAGTTTTCTGGACAGCTCCTCGAAGCATCCCAAAAAGTAATAAGCCGGGGCTTCAAAAAGGCATGAGTGTTGCGTTTGACTCGGGTGATCAACTTCGCATCCATAGCATTCATTCTTTAATTTTTTGTCTATCAAATGTTCCAGAATCACAGCAACCACAGCTTTGATGACCTTGTGTCCTGTCACTCCTATGCAGCCATCCACAGCGTCAGAGCTGTCAGCGTTTGTATTGGCGGGTACGTAGTTTGCGAGGAATGATAGGTTATGATAGCCGAGATCAATGCAGAATTTTGTCAACCAGGCTTTGTCGAAAACTTGTATGGACAACGTCTGTGGTGTCGCGTTGTCATCCGGCATTGCAGGTGCTGTTTCGGGTGTGTTGCTGTAGCAGCAGCCAGATGTAAATTCTTCAGGCATCCTTGATGGTACGTAACGTTTGTTTGAATGTCAGAGGGGGTCTGGCAGCTTCCCCTTTTTAATGGCTGTAATAAGTGGGCGGAGTTGCTCTGAATTTAGGGAGGGTGGGGTCTTTCTCATCAGGCTTAAACAATTGCCTTCTTACAGATTTGTAAGTGTCATACTTGTCACACCATTTAAACATTTTGTTGATGCATGAAAAAATACTGTCCATCATGTGAGCATCTTTCCATTGGAACAGGAAACTGAGTTTATAATGAAGATTGTGTTCCGTTTCGGGAATAGGCCACACACGACACTCGAGCTTTGTGTGATCATTGCAGTAAAAAAAATATACCCAGTCATTAGGTAGTTTTTTATTATGATCAGCAACCACACGAAATCGACCCTTTGGATAATCAGAATTCCATTCAGCAATATAAAGCGGCCGATCACAGCATTCTTTGAGGTCGCTCCACACGTTGCAATAAAATAATTGCCAATCTTTCTGTGTAAAAACCAGTTTTGGTGTATGCCATGTAAAATCGTCTTCAAAATCCGTACTGTAAAGAGTCAGCAACCGTCTCGCTTTGTCAAACCTGTATCTAACGACACGGTCTTCAAGCATCTTAAAATCACGTTGAACAATGTCTCTGTAATCATGGAGAAATGTTGTCAGACAAACTCCTTCTGTTTTCTTCGGTGCCCAAAATGGTGGTTGATCCATTTCCACACGTCCTCTTGTAGGTGAAATACACATCAGTTTTTTCGTTTCTTTAGGAGTATGTGTTGGTGGTGGTGATTCCATCGTAGCAGAATATTTTTCCCAAAACACAGAAATGTAGCCTATATAATTTGTATTTTCATCATATAGAAGTCATGTATTTATACTTTCCAAAACACATACCCGCCTAACAATTATTATGAAGAACCAACCCCTTTCTGCCTTTTCGTGATTGGCTGGCTGAATCTGGGGGGTGTGGTTAAAGGCGGAGTTGGAGGCGGGGTTACGTGTGTCTCCTCGTTTCTTATGTTTTAATCATTATGTGTTTGACATCAGGAGAGAGTGGTCGCACTTTTCACTGCTCTCGGATAAGATTTTGATTTTGAGGGTGGTACAGAGGCGGAGTTTGGTGGGGCGGTGTCTTAGACTAGTTTTGTCATCATTTCTTCTCTAACAGGCAACGAGTGAGGATCTAAGTCCGGATATTCCGTAAGATCAGCTAAATCTTTTTTCCTAACTTACTTCGTTTTTCTTAACATATACTTACTTTTTTAAAAAACATTTCACTTGCAGTACTTAGGCTATAAGCTGTCGTTTTGTTTAAAACTATTCTACTCATTTTTAAAACTTAAAATGTGTTTTCATTACGTTTAAGAATTTATTTATTTTCTTTATTTAATTATTTTTCTTAACTTTTTTTAAAAAAATAACTTTTTTACTTGTTTCAAACTGTTTAAAGTCTATCTCAAATCTGGCTGTGTAAGTTAAGGGTCTATGTATGCGCGCGCGCGCACGGAGTTTTCACACCCGCTTTTGACAGCTTCCCTCTCCGGAGGGAGAGAGAGACACGGAATAAACACGGATTTCGCTCCCCGAGTCTCCGTAAGATACATCTCCGTTTCTTCTTTAACAAAAACTCTTACTAACATTATTTACTCTACTAACAGTTTAATTCTAACATCGTTTTGTTTTTTGTTTTTTTAAATAATACGTTTTAACACTTTTTAACTGAACTAAACAAGAAAGAAAGAAAAACTAAACAAACTGTCGGATTTTAACATGTCAAAAAACTTTCATGTGAAAATGTACACCTTTTCTTGAAATAAAAGCAACCTTTTTCCCCTCTTTCTAAACATATACACATTTAAATGTTTAAAGCACATAACTGCCCAATGCACACACACAAAAAAAAAAACCGTCACAATGTCACTAATAACAACGCCTTTTTCCCCCGCTACGATATCAATTTGTATTTTGATATCAAAAACATCCCTAGTTCAGGGCGGGGTGAATTAGGGGTCAGATGGCCAGGTGTCCAAGTGTCCAGATTTGGGACACGCGAGGGTGGGAGGGAAGGGGGAGGGAGGGGGGAATATTTTTATGAGGGTAATAACAATCAATCATCTTGACACAAAGTGCCCGGAAACCTCTCTCTCGTACAGCAGCCTCTCCCACCTGCAGCCCGAGAGCAGATCACCCCTCTGCGTACCGACGACAAATGATTTAGGACAGGCAGTGTGAAGGTATCTCCCTTGTACAGTCAAACCGATCTACTTCTCCTTTATTTTAACAATTTAATTGGACCGTTTATTCTTTTCTTGTTCACAATCACAGATATTTTAGTGACAGTTTCTGAACTTGTCTGAGTTTATTACATATGAGAGATTACTGCACATTCACTACACATCTATAATGACATACTGTATTCAAACAGCAATAAATTTAGTTAAATAAACATGCATATATAAAGTGTAGTGCAATTATAAATACCCCTTTATTAACCATAGGCTGTTAAACAAACAGAAACGGTAAAACGTGATGACGTCAGTGATATGCAAATTGGCGTATGACGTATCCCCCCTTCATCAGGGGGCCCCGTCAGCGATCCCTGCAGGGGGGCCTCTGCATTTTGCGCTACGCCACTGAGCTAAAGGTTGTCAAATGACACCCAGCAATCACTTTCGGTCTGTAAAATGGTAAAGGAATTTAACCATTAGATCGAATGCACGAGCAAGATAATCAAAAGGATTTTAAAATAACTTACCACAAACACTCAATTTCACCTTCTTAATAGAGCACCGGAACACCAACACAGAGGAAAACGGGCTCGATCAATCATTAATAAACCCTAGACATATCCGTTTGGTTAAATGCAGTTTTGTAATGCAGTGAAACAAACTGCTGACTGCAAGGGAGGAGGAAACAAATAACGATATCACCACTTTACTACAATCAACTTTCCATCAAAAAACAACGAGCAAAAGCAGCCAGTTACCTGCAGAAGGGCAGACGTAGATGCAAACCAACACCAGGATCCCTATAAGACGCAACACTAAACAAACATACAAAACATGAGCTTTCCCAATGAAGCAACCTGTACACAGACGAGCTGTCATCCACATACCTGCCGGCGAGTGACTGAAACCGGGAAGTGACCAATCGGAAGGAGCGGGACTCGTGACCCATACCATCCTTTTTGTCATTTTATATCTTCCCACACTGATTACTAATAGGGTAGGGGGTTTGCCATCAGCCACCACAGAGGGGCGTTGCTTATCTGGCCACATATATTTGAGTACCACCTGCATAGCAGTGAAAGCTCCCATGTCTTCAAATAATGTCTCCCAGGGGTAGCATGTATATTGTAAACAGCAAAGGACCTAAAACTGATCCTTGAGGCACCCTAAACTTTATTGGGCTGACTTGAGAAGGCTGTCCATTAATATTCACAAACTGGTAACGGTCAGTTAAGTATGACTTAAACCATTGTAGAGCTTGTCCCTGGACACCTGTAGACTTCAAGCGATTTATGAGGATATTGTGGTCAATGGTGTCAAATGCCGCACAAAAATGGAGTAGAACTAATAGCGAGATGCACCCTTGGTCAGCAGTTAAGAGTAAATCATAGGTTATTTTCACTAATGCGGTTTCTGAACTGTGATGAGCTCTGAAAACTTACTGAAACACTTCAAAAATATTGTCTGCATACAGGAGCATAATTAAGTAGAAACAACTTTTTCTAGTATTTTAGTAGAGGTGTGAACCTGCACTAGTCTCACGGTTCGGTTCGGTTATGATTATCATGCCATCGATTCGGTTCAATTCGATATTTCGGTGCTTTCCATACACAGTTTTATATTTTCTTCACAGCAGCATTTCTTGTATTAAAATGTATGAATATATTTATATTTATATACTATTTGTAATACAATTTTGTCATTTAATACAAACAGTCAGATATATAAACTGTAACTTTAAACAAAACGAGCATTTAGCAAATAATATAAACAAATATAAATATCCAGCTCAATTTCTGATCCTTGTCTAGTTCTCTTACACCCCTTTGATTGGTCACACCCTCAAAAAAAAAACGGTTGCGATTGGCTCTTGCGCGCTGCGTTCTTCACAGATGAGTGATGCTGATAAGCGACAGGCGGCAGCAGCGATCTCAAAGCTGATGCATGATAGACACGGTGGAGAAAACTCTGCAGACACGCGCTTGTTTCTGGATGCAAAAGTAACGCTGTAAAACAGCCGAGAAGAGAAGAAAAACCACGCCAGCAGGTCAAATGGGCCACTTTGTTTGTGTGTGAGAGAGAGAGAGAGAGACAGACAGAGAGAGGCTACTTTCATTCTCTCGATCTCAGTGAAATAGGGGCTATTGTTGTATATGTCAGTGAAAGACTAATCCAGCAAACACACACAGTGAAATTGTGCACAGTTTATGAGTTTTAAGTAGTTAAAGCGCTGTATATACTCGCGATCGCCTCCCTCGCGACAGAGCGCATATGAGGTAAATGACGTCAGTAATAACCGGTTATGATTATTACTGATCCGATACCGAATTGTCCGCGTCTGCATCGCAGTGCACAGAAAAAACGATTATTTTTGACACCCCTATATTTTAGACATAAATGGAAGATTTGAAATGGGCCTATAGTTGTTGGTGCCTAGTTGCGGTTTTTTTAATAATAGGCTTAATAACAGCTAGCTTGTAAGAGTTTGGAACATGGCCTATAGTTAGAGAAGAGTTGATAATGTTAAGAAAAGGTTCTCCTATAGCAGGCAGCAATTCTTTCAGTAATTTTTTATAGCTCTTCCTGTTCTATGATTTTGAAGCACTGTAGGTTATTATTATGATTCAGTGAAATATTTACAGGATTTGGAGAATAAGCCGGTGCAGAAAGTTTAACATTGCCTTTTTTCTGTCTAAAGCCTTCTATTTTATCAAAAAATTCATGAAGTCATCACTACAAATTAGAACAGATTTTAAGATTCTTCTATTAATTTATAAGGCACTACAAAACATGACACCTTCTTACTTTTCTGACTTTTATTTTTTATATCTAAATATAATCCAAACCGTTTGCTACGCTCTTCTAGCACTCGACTTTTAGAGGTTCACTCTGTAAATCTGATGTAATCTGGCAGCACTTCTTTTAGTCACTATGCTGCAAAAATTTGCAATTGTCTTACGAATGAAGTGAAAGAATCCCCCAGCATTGTTTAAAAAAAAAAAAAAGCTTGTTAGGACGCACCTTTTTAAAATTGCGTATGAATATAACAGTTTGTAAAGTTCATGCATTTTATATATATATATATATATATATATATATATATATATATATATATTAGGGGTGTAACGATTTATCATTGTACGATTTATTTGGATGCAAAAATGTCACAATATGCATCGTGGCTTTATGATGATTTGATTACGATATGACGTCTGTTTTCTCTTATTAGTTGTGCTGTTTGCACGTGAGCTACGTTCCACCTGCTGTCGCAGATTGCAGCAGCACTAATGTTAGCAGACCAAGATGAGTGGAGCTGAAATAGAGGATGGCCCATCCTCTTAAAATCAGACGTCTGGCAACATTTCGGTTGTACAGTCATTGCTTTAGACTCGTCTGCTTTTTGACACGCATACTGGGTCAAACATAGCCGAAGTTTTAAAGTCTTCACAGTGATTTACATACTTTGCACAGCGACATGGATTTCTAATGGTGTTGAAAGAGTCACATACTGTATTTATAAGGTACAATTCACCCTAAAATATCATTCTGTCTTCATATAATGATGTATTGGCGGCCGCAAAATCACACATGACGTGAGCTGACCGTGAGCTGTTACTACAGAGGGCAGATAGACGCGCGCGTATGGCAAGCCGTTTTATCATTTAAACCTTTGTTCTGACTATCCATAAATTATTTAGAGATATCTCTAATTATATTTTGACTAGTCATAATTATAATTCGACTAGTCAGAATGACAATTAGAGATATCTGCAATTACAATTGTACTAGTACAAAATCAGATTGGAGATATCTGCAAATATATTATGACTAGTCATATTCCTCCATTGACTTCCATTAAAAAATATTTGCAGATATCTCTAAATGAGTTTTGACTAGTCACAATTGTAATTAGAGATATCTCTAAATGAATTTAATTAAATATGAATTAAATATATTTATGGATAGTCAGAATAAAGGTTTAAATACTAAAACGGCTTGCCATACGCGCGCGTCAGCTTCAGTGAACAGAACCTGCAGGTTGTGACGAACAGGTAATAAAGTAGTAAACAACATTCAGTTTGTGGAACAGAGTGATTGTTCAGGAGCCGCGTGGGAAGTATAAACAGTGTAGTGGTTTTCTTGGTTATTCTCTTACTAACTCAAACTCAGTCTGGAGGTTATGAATATCAGAAGAATATACTTTATTGTCGACAACAAAGGAGAACTTTCAGGAGACCCCCAGTAGCATCTCTGTCTGAAAAATTCTGCCTCACTCCTGTTCTTGGCTTATTTAAATACCCTTTTACATCCGTTGTTTTCCTTTGTTCTCCATATATTACACAAGATACCTCCTAGTTTAACCCCTGACCCCAAATACCACCTCTGACATCTGTTTCCTGAGACACCTCAGGCTCTTTTACCACTCTCTTTTCATCCCTTCTTTTATGACCCCTAGTTGTTTCCTCAGGCCATTTCCCCTTTCCAATTGTTTTAATGGTATGCAAGTCTACAAGCAGATTATACACATATAACCTGAATATATAGATTAACTTCACACTCCAAAGAGCACAAAATCCACCTCATATAATCCCTCCTCTTAAGACTTTAAGTCTTAATATTCTTGCTTTTGGCCCATAGTGCAACTTCATGATCTAGCCCTCAGCCATATTACCTAATGACAAATATATGTCACAGTATTATTACAAATGACCAAATCATGTAATTGCACTTTGGAATAGAATCACGCCAAACCTCTGTGTCCTGTTCTGACGAGGACACAGTAAAAGACTTGATTCTATTTTGTTGATATCATCATAAAAGTAGTATTTTAAGCATACAATTAGTTATCTATTTGCTTCTGGGGGTCATGATTATTTAACATACAGTAAAGAATAAAACTAAAACAAAAAATTAACATGCACAATCTCCCAATCTAGGGTCACAACACAATATTCTAATCTAACACCCACAAAACATAATCCGTAGAGTACGTTGATCTTCAGCCCAGATACTTTGCGTATCGTAGAGAGCCGCCGTTTTGGGGTAGAGGTTACTAGCACTTAACACCCAAGGCATGGATCCTCTTCATCATCCTCTTCTTTATCTAAACTATAAAAATTTTTAGCACTAGTTCATCTTTTTGACCCTAAATCTGCACATACTTGCGAGCATTCTTTGTTTCGTTCTAGCCTTAAAAAGTGTTGCTAAAGACTTTATGTTGAGAGTCTATAACCTGAAGTTGTGGTGATTATCATCACTTGAATTTGTGGCACCTTCTGTATTTCTCACTCAGGTATATAATCAGAATTACTCTTTTAACTGTTCTGATGAACTGCTTCTGCCACACTTTGCAATTCGTTGGTTTGAGCTTTGGGATTTTCTGCCTCCTCTGTTTCCCGTTAGCTTTCTCTTGCTGGAGCTTTTTTCTTTAGCTATCTTGTGCTGTGGTCCAGATGGTATCCAGTTGATGGCATCCCCTTTGGTAACCTTGGCATAAGGTCCATTTCTCCTGATTTCACTCCACTTTCTCCAGAAAACCTCAGATATACTCGATCACCGGATTAATCTCCTGCTTCTGGTCCTTTCTGGTTTCCTGTACAGATATCGCTTTGCACATGGCAGTTAGTTTCCTCATAAAAGACCAAACCTCTTTCCAATGCATTAGAAATGTTCTCCAAACATTCCACAAGGTTAAATAGGAGATTACATGCAAGGGTCGACCCAATAGTACTTCATGCAATGTTAGTTGCTTGTTTCTGTCAGTTTTCATGCAATCATTAATGCAAAAGGTAACAAATCAATCCAGTCTAGTATATTATTTTAACATATTTTGTTAAACTAGGCCTTGAGGGATCATCTTCAGCTCTTTCAATCATTCCTTACAATTATGTGTAATTGCTCAATTTTCTTTTCCAATTTCCAATACTTTATCAATACATTTACTTATCTATTCACTGAATCACATATCCACTTATTTATCTACTTAATTACCTTTATTCACTTTAATTGACTTTAAGTACTCTAATTTATTTTTAAATGTAGACACATTAAACTTATTTCTAAAGGTATTCCAAATCTGAGACTTCTCTTGTCTTAAATGTAATCACTGTTTCTTCTTCCCTGCTCTGCTGATGGAATTACCTTCACTCATCTACCAAAACTGTCATGCCCAAAAGTTTGTATCTCTTGCCCTAAGCTAGTTTCATTATTTCAAAACATCCACAATCAAGTTCTTGAATATCCCCTTAAGCCTATTGCTGATCTTTTACTCACATTCTACTTTGCACAAATGCCACATGTGTACAACGATTCACTAATCACTGCATTCAAAAAGGAGATCATTTTTTCAAATCATTTTGCTTGCTGCTTAATTTTCCTTATCATTTCACTCTTGATTCAATCCATGTACATCACCAATGACAATATGTAGAAATGCTGTTGTATCAACAATCTGTACTTCCTATTACAAAAATCATACCTATCTTTTTTTGCTTCCCTTTAATGCTACACATGTTCATAAAGACTAGTACGTTGTTTATTTGTACTATAATCTAATTAAGGTTGTGACTCTATACTATTGTTAGACCTGCTACTTTATTTTCTTTAATGAAAAATCAATTTTCTTATTTATCAGCTTATCAGTTATTATTGCATCTGGAATAGATACAGAATCTTGTTAACACTAAACCCGTCATCCCTAAAAAGTTTTATTTATGTCTTTTACTTAGCTTGAGCTAAATGTACCTGCAGACAACTAAGTCCTACACGTTACAATATCCATCTCGAAATATTCTAAATCCTTTTATGCATTCTAATGTATGTATAACAGCCTATTTACTTTAAGTGTAACCAAGTGTCTACCCTCCTCTGTTAATAACCTAAATAGAAATCAATTAATTACTTTAATATATTTGGTATCCAAACTAACAAATTTAAGTGCAGCGCGTGTTAGGAACCTCTGCTAAGAAATTCTCTATCACTGACTGTTCTTAAATCATAAATTTTACAACATCTACTTTTGTCTGCTTTGACTAATGTCATAATCAAAAATTAAATTCAAATCAAATTCAAATAGAATCCATTTTATTCTTCACCTACACAATCACAACTGAATTGAAATTGACTTTAATTAGGAATGCCATTACATATCTAAGTGTTTCTATTTTTGCTTTCTTCTCAAAAGTTTCAATAATGCCTATTCCAGCATATAACAGACCTGCATCTGGTTTAATTTTAATTAATCCTCCCTATGCTGGTTAATTTTGTTTTCCCTTAATGTCCTGAACTGTTAATCATTATTAAAACTTGACACCTAAGTAATTTCTTATTTCTGAGCTATTTCTTATTTTGCATTTTCTATTAATTAACATTTTTCACTTTTCAGCATTTTCAGCTCCTAATTCCTTTCTGTTCTCACATCAAACTGGTTATTCATAAACTTTTGTTGTAATTTTCTACAAGTTGACTGAAAAATCACTGGATTTCTTTATAGGTTCCTCTCTATCTGATCTGATTATTCATCTTTAGTCCTTAATCCTTTTTGCTTTTAATTATTTCTTCACATATGTAAAACAACCTATTTTCTGTTTTTAAACACTTTTCTCTTTCAAATATTCTTTTAGTACATTTAGAATAGTTACTTTTTGACCTATTCAGTACTGTGAGTTCATTTCACTTTTTTTTTTTTTTCATTCCCTTTAAATATAAATCACTTTTCTGTCTTAATCTCTGACATAATTTTTCTCTTAAATCTTGGTTTAGTTTACTCAAAATAAGTTTTCCCTAATTTTTAACTTAAATATTTAATTCCATCAACTTCTAACCCAAATTATTTTTTGTGTTATAAAAGCTGTCTCTTTTTCTTTTATTAGTCACCACTATGCATTATAAT
Organism: Danio rerio; assembly: GCF_052040795.2. Lineage (NCBI taxonomy): Eukaryota > Metazoa > Chordata > Actinopteri > Cypriniformes > Danionidae > Danio > Danio rerio. Next base: position 20,807,197 of record NC_141026.1, on the reverse strand, counting down.
TTGTCCTCCTATGTTCAATAATCTCTATGAATTAACCTATGAAAATGAACCAAAATAATTTAACATTCTTCATAATTTATCATTTCAACCTTACACATTTAAAGTTTCATTGTACATTATCATCTAAGACTTTTCTTCCACTTTACATGATACTTTTCTTTTTATCAAATTGACAGGAGTCTGATTTGATACAAGAATGGGTAGCTACACTTTTGCTCTTATTTTGCCCTCTGAGTGGTCACAATGTACTCAATTTGGACTATAGGTCGACTGCTTTGAGATGGACTGCCAGACTCCCCCTCCTCACACCCTGAGAAGACAACTGGTTCATAGATTGGTTCAGTCTTTTCTGTGGTGTCCATATCAGGGCACAGTGTTTCCCCCTTCTTTCTTAGTGCTGGCTTCTTTTATTTTGTTGAGCTGATGTAAAGTTCTGGTGGAGCGCTTTTTCTCTTTGATCAGTTCATCATTAGCTTGTTTGCCTCTTTCAGTGTCTCTGAACATAAGTAGCCTTTCCAGTCCTCAGTAATTCCTGGGCATGCAGTGCCTGCCTCACTGCTTTCACAAATGTCCACAGCCAACAGTTTGTCCATTGTGTTTTTCAAACACCTTTTCCATTTGCCAGTGCACTCAGAGATGTCTGGTAGATAAGAGACCACAGTCCCCCACAGTCCATCCCTTTGTCCTCTTAATTAATATATGGAATTTAGCTCATGACCTATAAAAGTCTTTCCTTCTTTCCCATTTTTTTCCATCAAATCAAGACTCCTCTCATCTATTTTCTCCTCTTTACGGTTTAACAGTTTATTTTTCTCTAATTCACAATCATTTTATCATATGTAAATGTTTAATTTTCTATTTCTTTAGTGTTCTTCTAAATAATTTCTTTAGCTTCAGATTATGCTTTACTTTACATTTCTCCTCATCTATGCTAGTGTTCCTTGACTAGCCACTCATTTTTACATTGTAACATTTTCTATACTCAGTTTCTATTTTTTCACTGCTTACATCACATGTTTCTTCTGTTTGCCATTTGTCATTATCTTATCTTTTATTTTCTCTGTCACATATTTTAGTATTGCATTTTTTATTTCCATATCTGTTTTTCCATACCTGATTTAATTCAACAATACTACATGGTGGCCCAATATCTGGTATAACTATTCAAAATCATTACTGCTATAGCTCAAAGTTAATATTATTAATTAAATTCACATATTTATTTACTAAAAGCATTTTTCATTTTTAAAGTGCAATGTTTACTTATCAATTTAGCTTCTTACTGCTTAAACTTTAAAATTAATTTTTTTAACTCACTCTAATGCATTCTTTAACATTTACCTAGCTTCTATGATTTTCATCTGAATCACTGTACTTTACTACAAACAAATGACATAGCTGACTTTGAGAAAGATGACAAAACATTTTTTTTCCCTTAAATCCAATCAAATTCTCTAAAGTCAATTATTTCTTTAAATTGTTACTGCTTTTTTCTTTTTATCTTATCTGTTCAATGTGCCTATATTGTAAGCATATTTTAAACATCTAATTTTATCTATGAAACAGTGGACTTATTTTTTCCTATTTCTATTTTATTCTTTTTCCTTTCTGTAATTTAAGTTTTTAGCTCTTAGGTTTTCTTATACATTTTAAAACTTATTTTGTTACACATTTTATAATTAAATCTTCAGTTAATCAATATTAATTTTTCAAGTTTTCTTTTTCTTTCTTATTCTCAATCAAAGAACTAACTTATATGTTTTTTATTCATACTTATTTAGTAAATATATTTGTTTATTAATACATTCTTTTACTCCATACTTCCTTTATCTCTATATATATTGATCACTATGGCTTCATTTATTCTTTTTCATTAGTAAAGTTTCAAACTCTTTTCTATATAATATAACTCTATTATTAGTACTTTCTCAGTTCATTTATCTTACTATACTACTTTATAATTTGTCTATTCATTAATAACTTATATTCTATCCAAATTATGTTAAAGTCTATGTCATTATTTTATCTATAGTTTGATCTCCTCTCATTAACTCTCCTCTTCTCTGTTTTCCTAGTGCTGTAAATAGGCAATCTATTTATTGTTCACACATGGACACCATAAATCTCTCTCTTACCCCCATCCTGGAGCAGACTGTCTTTCACTCATTGCTATGTCAGGAATTTCAGTTCACTCTGCCTATTGTTCTTTTTTTTAACATATTCAAACTTAAAACACAAAGATAATTTCAGAAAAATGTTTATTCTTCTGCTTTTTACTCTGTGTTTTTTAAATGCACATGTTCCATTAGTTTTAATTTAGGAGACTCCTTTCTTTCTATCATAATCTCTTCTCTTAAACTGCATCAATCACTTTCCTTCTCGCTCTTTAATTCACACCACAACTATGCAGCCCTCCTTTTAGATAATCTACTACAATCAATCTTTTAACCAACTCTTTTTTGAAAACAAACTTTTTAACACATTCACACTTCTAATCTTATTACTTTTCCTCTTCTCATTCACTCCTCTCCTCCACTCAGTGTAACAGGAGCTGCATCCCCCCATCCTCATTTCATTCAAGGAGGAGGAAGGCAGTCTTCTCTGCCCACCAATGTGGACTATTTTGCCACAATCTGAAGCAGCAAATACACAAACACTTCAATTAAATAAATACTCTACACTACACTCCTCTTGAGTGACCTGTCCGAGCAGCCCTCTAACCTTAGAGCGGTAACCACAGGCTTTCGCCTACCCATGCAGCCCTTTGTTTATCTCCTCAAACAAAGCGGTATCGTAGGTCTTAGCGCGCATCTCTCTACTTTAATCTGCTTTAATCTCTTAACTGTTACCACACATTAAGGACTCTCACTTAAAACTTATACTCTATGCATATCTTACATCATTAATAATTTCCCAAATCTGGGTAACAGTTACTAGTTAATGTTTATCCTATCCATCAAGGCCCACTTAGGAAAACACAGATCATTTGCATGCAAATTATTTTTCTTCTGTTATTCAAAACCCCTTTTTTCTTTAATATCTTTTTTACATTTACTTTTAATTCTTTAAAGCTGGAGAAACAGTTCAAGTGTATTTACCTGTACAAGCAGGTCCTGGCAGAAAAAACACAAACTAATAAGCATAAAATCGCTTACCGTTTTTTATTGTGGCCACATATTTGTGTTTTCCCTCCAGTCCAGCATGCACAGCAACACCAGTCCTGCTCCTTTCCAGCCCACCCAGGGACGCCAAATGTAGTGGTTTTCTTGGTTATTCTCTTACTAACTCAAACTCAGTCTGGAGGTTATGAATATCAGAAGAATATACTTTATTGTCGACAACAAAGGAGAACTTTCAGGAGACCCCCAGTAGCATCTCTGTCTGAAAAATTCTGCCTCACTCCTGTTCTTGGCTTATTTAAATACCCTTTTACATCCGTTGTTTTCCTTTGTTCTCCATATATTACACAAGATACCTCCTAGTTTAACCCCTGACCCCAAATACCACCTCTGACATCTGTTTCCTGAGACACCTCAGGCTCTTTTACCACTCTCTTTTCATCCCTTCTTTTATGACCCCTAGTTGTTTCCTCAGGCCATTTCCCCTTTCCAATTGTTTTAATGGTATGCAAGTCTACAAGCAGATTATACACATATAACCTGAATATATAGATTAACTTCACACTCCAAAGAGCACAAAATCCACCTCAACAGCAGTGGAAATGAAACCAAAAACGTACACATTATTTAAACAATCATATCGCATTTTAGAGTTATGATTACAACGAGCATTAACCCTTTTGAGCACAGAGGTACACAAAAATGCACGTCAACATGATATACTTGATAGCGCCGACATCAGCGACGCCGAAGAAATAGTAAACCTGCCTAAATTGCTGAAAAGAGCCACGACTGTCCTGTGTAATGAAAAGACGGCCACCCTGTAACTCATCATGCCCAACATGAAGACATGGTTATTTTATAGAACTGCTGATTACCTGGAAATGTGGATTTTTTTTGCACACACAAAAAACGCAAGTGACCAAGCAAAGCCTTAAGCTCTCACTGTTAAATTCAATTGAATAGAAAGCTTCTTTTTTTTTTTTGCACCTTTACTTAAATTGTTCCTTAATTTTGTCTCTGTCATTTCAATAATATTTTTTAAGAAGTTTTTAAATTGTTTTATTTTCCAGAGACAGGCCTGTTTAATATATTTTCTTAAAGAAGGTTCAGTTTAACAAGTTGAAACCAAAGGAAATACATAAAAAATAGTTTACTAGGTAAAATTAGCATTTCAGTAAAATTTTCAATTATTATTCCAAATATCGTGATACATATCGAATCGTGAACGTTATATCGTGATACACATCGTACATGTATGCCTTTATCTGAGTATATATTTTGCTTTATTTGTCTATACATTTTTTTTAATTTGGTTTATTTTACAATGCCTATTTGCTGTTTGTGAAGAACTTTGACTTGCAAGTATGTAGGAAAAGTTCTATACAAATAAAATGTATTATTATTGTTAATGTTGTTTTGAAGTCATACTTAAAACTGATTTTACTGATTTCAGTCCAAATTTTCAAAGTACCATTGTAAACAAGGTATGGAGCGGTCACTGAACAAATGTGCGAATATAATACCAACTTTACCTCAATCATTTTATCTATTCCATGACACTGCAAGGCAAGTTTATTTATACTGTAGCACATTTTATACTGAATGTTAATTCAAAGTGCTTTACATAAATAATGAAAAACTATCATAAAAATAAATCACAACAATACAAACAAGGACATTTTATATTTTAAATTAATTTATTCACTTAAGAACAGAACAGTGGGGCTAGTTTGAATGTGTTGCTTATTTAACAAATACACAGCTAAACAATATGCTAATTGTGACCATCAATGTTAAGTTAAAACGGCTTTGGCATGTAAGTTGCTGTGCACTTTGCAACAAGATAATGTAAACAAGCTGACGTTAACTACATGGGTAATTTTAACCGCTAATACAGCAGATTCCTTGACAATTACAAATTATGAATGATTCTGCATCAACTACATTGAAGAGAATACCTTCATTTAGGTGAATAATATTCTATACTTAGAAATTTAACATTGAGCCCTAGCCGCACACCTAACTTGCGTGTCTGTCTGTCTGTGTGGACAGCGTCAGTATGTGAGACGAGATGGAAAAGCAGGCAGTGGGTCAAACCACTATGAGGAAGAGGGGGGAACTCTTTCCAAATGCATTTTAAATAATAATTGCGGGGTTTTATCTACTTAGACAATTATTTTAGTTATACATACATATATTTTTCACAATAGAGTGCGGTTTTTATACATATTTTTTTTGGTGAGGGGGACAATTAACATGTTCCCCCAAGGATTTACGCCTGTGTGTGAGATTCAAATCAAAAGCATCAGCGCTTTATTAAATGGCCTTAGCAGAAGGCATCATGCATATCAAAAACAGGCAAAGCAATAGATTATTATTATTCAACATATCCCAGATTTTAAAAAATATATTAGATGTAAAACCATTTGTAATATTTGACATTTTAAAAAATAACTTTAATTTAATTACACATTTTTTTCTCAGTAACTGTAACAAAATACTGTTACTTTTATTTTGTAATTAAATTACGTAATGCCGTTACATGTAACTAGTTACTCCCCAACACTGCCTGAGCTCATAAGATTTTTGAGCCCAGGGCTCCCTCCTGTTGCAAGGTGAGAGGGGAGTTTGAGCTCAGGTAAATCTTGAGAACTCCCCTGCTGTAGTAATTAATGGATAGATAATTATTGCTCTAAAAAAATGTCTATAGTGCCGATTTGAATTAATCGATTAACTTAAATTGCATCTTTTTGTACGGTGGGAGGAAACAAGGAAACCCCAAAATGCAATGGGATTGAGGGCATAAGCGGAAGTAAGAAAGTAGCGGAATAATCGATGCTGAAAGAAAAATTGTCTGTGGAGAAAACTTGACGCTGGAAGAAGAAATTAGAAGGATAAGGGGATAAGGTAGGAGAAAAAAAAAGGGGTTAAAAGGTAGCAGAAACTTTCCACGCTGTAAGAAAGTAAAGAAGGGGCAAATAATTGCCAGGCTGAGAATCTTGATGCCGGAAAGAAGAAAAGGAGAGTATATATGTAAATATGTATACATATATATGTGTGTATATATGTAAATCAACAAATGAGTAAGGGCCAGGGAGGGGCAATGATTGACTCCTGTGGGAGTTGAAGCTCGGAGCAACCCCTTAGAACTGATGTGGGCATTTCTTCTGTTGTTTGTAGTCTGGGAAAGGGAGGGGGTGGTGGAAACTACTGCAGGAGGTGGCCGGGCGAGCTACATGTATATCAATGGTCCTATTATAAAATTATTATTGATTTCTTTTTTGATAAACAAATCCGCTGTTTCAGGTTCGGTAGTTGCGGATTGTAGATTGGGACAGAATAAATTGAAGGAAGGGAGAGCTGAATTGCCCGGGTTGAATCAGTAGGTTAGACCTGAAATCAGAGAAGTTCATTTCTTGATTTTTTAAAAAAAAAAATTATTTTTAACACCTGGCATACAACCTTGGCGTGAGCGCTGCCACAGTAACTGCATATATGGAGGAATTTGCAGGGAGCCATGTAACACCCGCTAATATTAAAGTTTTGGCAGATTGCGTGATTGGAAGCAGGAGAGAGAGAAGAAGAGGGGAGAAGAGAAGGCAGATTATAGCTGGGTGGACGAGGGACGTAACTAGTAGATTAAGGAGGTTGTGCAGAATCAGATGGGGGAGTGGTGAAGGGGCAGGATGTGGTGGGGTGGAGACTGGAGCGGGAGACAGCGCAATATAAAGTGGCATCCTAAAAAGACTTGGTTGTGGAATTAAAAATCCAGGGTCCCCCAGTAAGGAATTTGATTCCGCTGAGTCACTCTGATATAGCATTTGGCGGAGAACAATTTATGATATGTGTAAAAATGTGTACCCCCATAGGAGAGCACTAGTTCGGTTATAATAGCCATGTAGTAATTTAACTCGCGCCTCCTATGGGGGAAGACAGAGCAGATGACGTCAGTATAGCATGCGAAGGCGATGGAGAATTCGGAGAGAGATAATGTGCATGATTGAGTGTTGGATGATGGTTTAAAGGGTACCTATGGTAAAAAATCTACTTTTCAAGCTGTTTGAACAGATCTGTGTGTTGGTATAGTGTATAGACCAGGGGTGGCCAACCCTGTTCCTGGAGAGCCACCTTCCTGCAGATTTCAGTTGCAACCCATTACAAACACACCTGCCTGTAATTATCACATGGTGTTCAGGTCCTAATTAATTGGTTCAGGTGTGTTTGATATGGGTTGCAACTGAAATCTGCAGGAAGGTGGCTCTCCAGGAACAGGGTTGGCCACCCCTGGTATAGACCGTCATACTGGGGTGATATGAACACACCCTGTCCTTTTTTTTTATTTAACTACAAAAAAAAGGGTCGGCCAATTGGAGCTGTTTTCAAATCGATCGCACCATTACGTAGGTGTGCGATCCCCCCGCCCACCAAATTGATTGACAGCTGCGCGCATTAACATGTTCCGGAAGTCACCTGTATATGTCAACAAGACCAGGCAGACATACGCAAAGCAACCGGGAATAAAAGGTCGGTTCTGTTCGCTAGGATCATTTACATGTTTAAAGTGTTTTAAAACAGAGTATGTGTGTAATTAATTACAGCGTTTTACTTCAGCTTTACTTCATCAGCACAGCCGCGTGTCAGAACAATTATAAAAGAGGACGCTTCAATCCCGGTTTGTGGAAGTTAAATCAGGTTTATTTTGTACATTAGCATAACCGATATCCACACAGTACTTGAGGTTAGCCTCAACTAAGCTAAGCGCGTTCTGTCTGTCTGCCTGCCTGCCTGTGTGTGTGTGTGCGCGCGTTAACTTTGTAACGATATTGTGTGTGACTCATCAATGCAACTACACAATACTGATTAGTAAAGGTTAGTTCTTACTGTAGTATCTCACAAACGCTACGTGAGACCTTTTTCTTTTAAGTCTGTCTGTTGTCTGACGCAGCTGAGCGAGGAGGCATGTAGAAACAGTAGGCGGAAAAAACTCGTCTTAAAGGCGCAGTACGACAAAACCACCCCCTGCTGGAAATCAGTATAAAACAGCATCTTGTAAAAAGTATAATGAAAAATCTCATGGGTATTTTGATCTGAAACTTTATATACACTTTATAAAGACGCAAAAGACTTATATTAAATCTGAAAAAAGGGGTAACCTAGGTGCCCTTTAAGAGAAACTATGAATTTGCCGCAATTTACCTGCCGTTCTGCCGAGGGAGGTGTAATGGGTGAAAGGAGTAAGAAGAGATCTATATCTGCACCTGAAAGAATTTGTTTGAGACTGGAGGTGATTCCATGGCTAGATCATTCCGATGCGGAGGGAGAGGTGTGGCTGTGTATAGTGTGAAAGGAAGGATGTGGCGTAAAAACTGATGTGGGGAGAGTAAGATGAATTATAGTTTCATTGTTGGTGCATGCGAGGGGAAGAGAAGAAGAAATAAGAAAGGGTTGAGTTGAAGAGGGTGGGTCTGATGTCAAATGGTGAGAGGTAGAAGGTTGAGGTGGGAAAGATTGATTTGGAAGAAAATGTGGGAGGAACAGAAATGTTGGGATTGAAATGAAAGGCTGAGGTAGAACGCATGTGTGGGCTGGTTTGAGCGCTAGGGGGAGCTGGTGGCCAAGAGAAGGGGGGGGGGGGGGGATCCGGGTTAAGTGTAGAAATGGATGGCGGGATTGTGATCCTGATTAAAGTCTTGCTAGTGAAAGGTAGGTGACGTAGTTTGGGGTAGCGGGGTTTCCTGAGAGTGTTGTCCTGAGGGCGTGTGGCTTGAAATGTGTCTTTGTTTTAATTTTCTTTTTCTGGTTTGTGAACAGGAAGGTTGAGTGTAAGGAGTGTAGCGAGAACTAGTCTACCAAGTGGTCGATTTGGCAGATGGGCTGAGCGTCTGAAGTGGCGTTGGTGAATTATTGTAGGAGTTCTGGTTTCAAGGGGCGTTAATGCCAAGATCAGCGAGGAGATTCCTGATTTCAGTGACGGTTATTCTTTTTGTTGGCAGGATAGAGAAGGAGGCAGTGACGTAGGATAAGGTAGGTGAAATATTATGGATTCTTGATGTAGCTGGTGATGGTGATCTGTGGTGGGGTGGTTTGGTGGTAGCGAAGCGGGTCGTTCTTCAACCTCTTGTCTTATCTTCGGGTTGCAATCGGGGGCCTTGCGGTGCTGGATGGAGTTGCCAGGGGGGTGTCGATGTTGGTAGGGTGGTCTTGAGGGTTGGTGTCTTGGTCTTCTGGCATGATGTTATTATTGTTGAGGTTATTATCGAAATTGCTCATGGTGTTGATTATTGTTGTTGTTATCGGAAATGTGACTATTGAAGAAGTTATTTGCGATAGCAGTTATGGCTGTAGCAGTAGAAGAAGCTGTAGCAATACTGGAAGTGGTAGTGGTAGCAGGAGAAGCAGTAGCAGTGGCTTTAGCTGGCAATAGCAGTAGTTGTAGCCGTAGATGTAGCAGTAGCAATAGCAGTGGTAGTAGCAGTTGCTGTACTGTAGCTTGTAGTTATAGCTGTGTTGGTAGCAGCAGTAGCGAAAGCTGGCTGGTACTGAGCGTTCTTAAAAATTGAAAATATTGGTGGTACTCAACCCAGGGTATTTGTAGTAGCTTAGAAGTCATCTGATTGGTGCATTGAGAATTGAATAATGCGGATCCAGCCGCTAGCAATCATAAGCACGTTATCATCTCAAAATTAGTTTATAAATAAGCTGCACAAGGTACATATTTATGCACAAACCAACTTGCACATCTCTCTCTGTATATATACTTATGCAAACTTATATGCAGACTTGCAAATGGTTGTAAGTGTAATTTGTTTTAAAATGTTATTTGTAATATAATATTTTCTTTGCATTTCATTTTGAATTTATAAATTTTTTATAGAACTTGCTGTATGATCTGCATCAATAAACCAAACATTCTTCAGTGTTCCTCAGATAAATATTCACCATTTTGCTTGTGAGTCTGACTCTTGTGCCTGTTGTAGTTGTAAATAATAGCCACAGACAAGACATATATCAAACAATCTATGCCCACCACCACCCCCTTCCACTTGGAAGGACATCCATCTATGCACTCATTCATATGCCTTTTAAGGATATTCCTGACCATCAGTGTTCAGTCATTGCTGAGGTGTGTGATTCCTATTTGTCTCCACATGCTGCACTCCAGTCTGGAAAAGATAAAGACACAATTAACAAAGCTCTACATGCTTGCTGAACTCCAGAAATGCACAAACTGTTAACCAGCGTTTTTCAGACAAATTTCCACCGATGCTCTTGTGAGTTTCCTTCTTCTGTCTGTTGTGTGTCCATTACAGGAAAAAGAAACACCTGCCACAGACAAGACATTTATCTGACTTAAAGAGATATTAGACCATCACCAAGTATGTACAAATGAAAGTATATAATTTTAAATGTTCTACAAAGTTAATTTGATTCAACCTAAAAAAATGTAAGGCTGTACCTAATTTATTACGATGTACTTGTCATTACTAAGGTGTGTTTCCCTGTTCCTCCACATGCTCCATGCCAACCTGTCAAAGAGAAAGATATCAGGTCTTTATTTAATCTCATTAGATTTCTTTAAATGCAAACTCCATTGTTCAGTCTGTTCAAGCAGATCTACCTGCTTCCTGAGCTCCAGGTCTTGCAGTATATCTCCACCATTCCGCTTGTGAATCTCCTTCTTCTGCTCCACTCCAATCTGCAAACAAACAAAGACAGTAACAAGTGCACAGTCCACACTTATTTTTAAATATTAAATAAGTGCATCATCCAGGAATTTAAAGTGAATGTTATCTTTTTAAAATAAAAGAATATTGTCAGCACAATAGCCTTGTGGTCAATGTGCTGACATATGGTGCAGTAGCACAATAGGGCATCCCGAGTTCAAATCCCAGCACAAAGACATTTCCCAACCCTACACCCTTCTCTCTCTCCCACTTCGTTTCCTGTCTCATTACTGTCCTATCTAATAAAGGCAAAAAAGCCAAAAAAAAAAAAGAATATTTCAGTGTGAATACACTACATACACCATTTACACTACAAAATGGCATAAAATAATGTACAAGTATGTGATTTGGAACACACCCTAAGACAGTACTGACAGAGCCCTACCTGCTGTTCTTTAGCATTTTTTAGATAAATGTCCACTGATGCTCTTGTGAGTCTCCCTGTTCTGCCTGCTCTCCATTAGCTGAAAAAGGAAAAACCTCAAACAGACAAGGGCTAACTATCTATCTAAACTAGTGGTTCTCAAAGTGTGGTACACAGACTTCCTTCTAGTGGTACGTGGAGGAATCACAGAATAATAATTAAAAATATATGAACACTCTTTTACCCTTTGATGCGTACGATAACACCCATGTGATCAGCATTGGCTGTTCCCTGTACTGTATGATTACACTGTTATGATTGGTATGTTTAGTGCATCATGTCATCGGATGCTAAGAATGAAAAAAACTGTGGTGCTCTCGAGCAGATACGCACTAGTGAAGTGCTTTTCAGTTACTGCAAACTCAGGAATTTCTACATGCTGCATCATTGGATTTATAAATAGCCTAGCTGTGTGGCTTTTGATTTAGTTTGTTAAATGGTGCAGGCTGAACAGACTAAAGTCAATTTTACCATGTTTGAAGCTTGAAAAAACACAAAATGGAAGTTAGTCTTTGTGCACAGACGGAGCACCTGCGAACCTTACCCGAGTCGACCTGAAAACGGTGGTTGGATGCACAGTTTACACAAACTCCACGGTTTACTTATGATATGTTCTCAATTCCACATAATCATGGAAATGCTGCATGTATGAATTGATAAATCATCTATGAATTATAATCACTCACTTTTCTGACACACATACTGTAAATGATGTGCTGTGAGCAGATCTAATCTCTAATTTAAATTGTAATTGTGAATCATATATTTAAAATACAAGGTAATGTTTAGATTTCAAGAGAGAGACCGGGGATAGTTATAACACTTACAATCTCTTCAACCAGGAACTAGTTACAAATCAGCTGATTCACTTCACACATGCTCATTTTAGTCCTCATACCACATTTGAAAAAGTCCTATGACAGACACAGCAGACATTAGACAGAAAAACTACACTTCAGCTAAGATTAGCTAATTAATTATTTTTAAGATATCAATGCCTGATTTGTATTTAAACCCATTTAATCAGTGTGTCAGTGTGTGGATATACTTAATCCACATTGTTGGTGATAATGTTTTAGCTGTTAGCTGTAAGAGAACAGATTCATGGCCACATAATGCTGGGTCAGTTGAAACAACAACAGCTAGTAACTTGCTAGTCACATCAGTGAAATGTTACCACCAACCCCAAGCAGATTTAAAACTGTATTTATATGATTTAATTTCAGTATTGCTATAGCTTATAAAAGAGAATGTCAAAAGTAGTTTAAGTTCAGTGTTTGACCTCTGTGGGCTCATGAAGCCGGCAAACACAAATAGTGTTCAATTGTTGAAGCTGATGCACATTTCATTCAGCTTTGTAACACAGAGACACAAACTATACTGAAAGCTCAATGCTGAATAAAAAGCTTTCAAATCCATTTTTATGTCGTAATTCTTATTTTATAATGTTACATCTCACCCCGGTGGAATTCATCATTTACATCTCACCACGGGGTGTTACAACTAACCCAGACTGTGGGCTGAATTGTAACATTTCACTCCTCCAGTTTGAGGGCTTACTCACACTATGCACAGTTGCCTTGAACCGGGCCGAAGCACACTTGTCCCCCCTCCCATCTCACCCGACGGCCCGCACTCACATCACATTTGGGACTGAGCATGCTTACGTCATCAATGATGCACAGTTCAATAAGAAGCGCTCTCACTCAGCACAGTGGAGATTTCTTTAGTTATATAATTTTCAAGAGTTCACACTTAGCTGATGACTGATTATAAGCAAGTTTAGCATGCTGTCCTGGGAGAGAGCCCTGAGCTCAAAAGGTCCTTGAGCCCTGGGCTCCCTCTTGTTCTCGACAACTCCCCCCTTGATAAGAGCTGATGACTAAAATGAATGCTATAAAGAGATATGCTGCTGGATGAGAGTTTGACTGTAGTGCTAAATTTAGATCGATCAATTCACTTGTATTACATGTTTTTGGAATGTGGGAGGAAACCGGAGAACCCTAGGAAAGCCCACACGAGCACGGGAAGAACATGTAAACTACGCACAGAAATGACAGCCGGCCTGTTAAAGGGTCACGAAACACCAAAACACATTTTTTGAGCTGTTGACAGTCGTATATGTGTCCCACACTGCTATAAACACTATTAGGACACCTATATTTCACTAAAAAGTGTAAATTGGTTGTTTTTGCGTTATTTCAAGCTAATTCGTACTTCCGGTTTGAAACAAATTTTTGAAGCTGCGTCACGGTCATGACATAATAGCGTTGTATTCCAGCGTGCAGACTGGGCGTCTGTGCCAGAGTGAGTCTTATTACGTCTTACAGTGTGATGCATTAATGCATGAGTAAGGCTTGGTTCAAACCAATCACTGCGCTTTATTGTGCAACTTCATTAATATTCATTAGTGTCACAGTGTTTTCACGACACAGACGCCACGTTGTGTTGGCAAAACAAGCGTGAAGTGTTGCTTTTATAGTTTTCTGCCGTTAAGTTTTGTTTTCATTTTCTCTCTGTGAGAGCGCATCTGGCATCACGTGTGGATTAACAGTGTACGCGACGCTCGACAACAATAACTTACGTGTCTAAGGAGGTTTATTGTTTACCTGAGAGCTGTTCTCATCTCCAAACGCTGAGATCTGGATTCACTTGTAGTGTTCTCTTCATAAAGACACGGCTCTAGTTACTGGTGATTGTCCTGTCTCTACAGATTTGGTAAGTGAGCGACCAGTACTCTTTGTTTATTCAGTTTGCTCGTATCGAACTAAGTTAACTATTGCACCGAGTCACCGAGTATAAACACGTTAGCATCACAACCAAACTTTAACCTCGTGTAGGGTTTTTACCGCAATTAGTGACCGGAATAACATACGCGGCTTTCTGACGCTACCTGCCGTGTGCATCTAAGTTTCCTGGAAATGCGGAGGTTTTTTTTTTCTCATTCGCCGTGCGGTATCAAACATTGCATGAAAAATACACGCTTAGAGCAGTTCCTCGAATCAAATATCTCGTTTGTCGCGAGGAGCATGAATGAATTCCCTGAATGAAAGAGCCAAACTGCAGTTAAAGTCCAACATTTAATAATTTGGCAAATAATTCGACTACAGATGTCCATGTAGGTTAAACACCATCACTTTCTCCTGTCTGTGTATTTTGACTCTGAAACTCGCGCGTGCCCAAATAGACACTCCCACACCATCCCACTTTAGTTCCTCCGACACTCCCTCCTAGACAGAGCTGGATACGCCCACTTTTCTGACTTTTTCCAAAGTAGAGGTGGGAAAACACCCTGCTGAAACGAGGGGGTTTCATGGCCCTTTAAAGGACTAGAACCGGTGACGCTCTTGCTGTGAGGCTGCAGTGCTAACCACTGGGCCACCGTGCCACCCTATGAAGGGAAAGGTGGAGAGGTAGGGGTGGAAGGAGGGATCCTTCAAATTGAAGATGACTGTAGTGAGAAACCCTGGCTCTTTATTGTGGGTTAGGAATGCCGTGATTGGTGGATCATGCATGCTAATGCAGAACCAGCCGTTCAATCAAAATCACGTGATCCTCTCGAAATTAGTTAATAAATAAACTTCACTTAAATCATTTGGGATGCGGTGAAACGCAGTTAATTATTTTGCCAAACAGATTAGCCACTTTTGAATAAAAATAATTTATAATACTTATACTCTTGTGAGTATCTCTCTTCCGCCTGTTGAAGTTTCATTACCTACAATGTAAATAACAGCCACAGACAAAAGATCTATCTAACAATCTATGCCCACCACCGCCCCCTTCTACTTGGAAGAACATCTATCCATGCACCCATACTTGTGCAGTTAAAGGATATTCCTGACCATCAGTGTCCAGTCATTGCTGAGGTGTGTGATTCCTATTTGTCTCCACATGCTGCACTCCAGTCTGGAAAAGACAAAGACACAACTAACAGAGCTCTACATGCTTGCTGAACTCCAGCAATGTACAAGCTGTTCTCCAGCGTTCTTCAGATAAATCTCCACCGATGCTCTTGTGAGTTTCCTTCTTTTGTTTGTTGTGTGTCCATTACCTGAAAAAAAAAAACACCTGAGGCAGACAAGACATCTATCTAACTATTTACTGTATCTGAAGAAAATAACCGACCATCACTTAGTCTTTACAAATTAAAGTATATAATTTAAAAATGTTTTATTAAGTTATTTGATTCAACTAAAAATGTAAGTCTTTACCTAATTTATTACGATGTACTTGTCAATACTGATGTGTGGTTTACTGTTTCTCCACATGCTCCATGCCAACCTGTCAAAGAGAAAGATATCAGGTCTTTAATCTCAATACATTTCTTTGGAAACAAACTCCATTGTTCAGTCTGTTCAAGCAGTTCTACCTGCTTCCTGAGCTCCAGATTTTCAAGCATATCTCCGTTGTTCCCCTTGTCAGTCTCCTACTTCTGCTCCACTCCAACCTACAAAATGACAAAAGCTGCGTCCCAAATGGCACGCTATGCACGATGAACTTATACACTATGTACTTATGCACTTACACACTCAACAGCATAGTATATAAATGTAGTGTCCCAAATAGAACACAATCGGTTATTTACTAACCGCAAATTCAAAGCGCTTCCCAGATTATGTTTGATGATTGCCAAATTAGTGAAACAAATGACCAAACTATCAAATAATACCTGCCATGAGTATAATCACTTTCACCATCAGGAAGCAGCATAATTACTCTTGTTGGACAATTTTGCTTTTTATAATCCAAAATAAAGTAATCAAACTTAAGCTCCTGATAGCTCCACACCTTCCGCTATGTAATTAAAATTGGGGCCGTTGAGTGTGTGAAGTGTCCAACAGTCCACACTTCTTTTTAACTGTTAAATAAGTGCATTATCTGGGAATTTAAATTGCACTTAATCTTTTTAGAATAAAATAATATTTTAGTGTGAACGCACTACTTACACTATTTACACTAGAAAAATGGCATAGAATAGTGTATAAGTATGTAATTTGGGACGCACCTATAGACAGCACTGACAGAGCCCTACCTGCTGTTCTCCAGCATTTTTTAGATAAATGTCCACTGATGCTCTTGTGAGTCTCCCTCTTCTGTCTGCTCTCTCTCCATTACCTGAAAAAGAAAAACCTGACAAAGACAAGGCCTAATTACAATCTTTAACAACCAGCACTCCTTCATCTTGGAAGGAGGTCCATCGATTCACACGTCCACCTAATTTTTTTAAATTAAATTCCTGACCATCCAGTCGTTGCTGAGGCGTGTGATTCCTTCTTTTCTCCATGTGGTGCCTTCAGATCTGCAAATTACAATAGAAAAATGTCAAGTCGTTCATTAATCTTAATACCATTCTTTGGAAGTTTCATCTACCATTGTCTCCAGTCTGGTTCTGTTCTAAAACTAACAAATAATATTTTACAGCTATAAGTAAATAGTCTACTAGATGACAATCTATAAACTTAAAAGAGATAAATGTGTTAAAATAATTAGTAAAACTTTAAATAAAACAAATAACAATCAAAAGCTGCAAATGTTCAACAGACCGACAGCATATATTATTAAAGAGCCCATATTATACATGAAATAGGGTCATATCCTGGTTGTAAGGGTCTCCAACAACAGTCTAATATGCATGCAAGGTCAAAAAACACTTTCATGGTCTTATAATCTGCATTTATTTTTACCTAATTATCCCAGCGACTCCTGTATGAATCGTCCAGTGATTCATTTGTTCCCAAACCCCTCCTTAGCGCGGAGCTAATCTGCGCTGATTGGACCGATGACAGTCTGTCGCGATTGGTCGACTGCCTTCAGTCAGAGAGGGAAATGGCCAATAGCTAATCAGCAATTTAAAAAGTAATCACAGTTCATACACGCTCGATAGTGTAGACGTGGATTTTAGCTGCCACACTATGGCGAGTGGATAGTGCTACGGATAACCGAACGAAGGAGACAGTCGTGTACTCGCCATACCACACACACACAAAAACACACACACACCACCGGATGACAACGCTCCCGCTTCCGCCCGCACCCGCCAGGTTTTAGCCTGAGAACCCGCTCCGTTTTCTGCCCGCCGCGCCCGGTCCCGCTAGAGCGGAGAACACAACCAAAAATCACCCAGTATACAGTCCAGACAGCCAAGCTGTCTGTATAAACACACACACACAGCACAAAGCACACAAAGCTCGTTCGTTCGTTCGCTCTCTCTCTCTCTCTCTCTCTCTCTCTCTCTCTCTCTCTCTCTCTCTCTCTCTCATACGCGCGCGTGCGCACTAACACACACACACACAAGCACCACGCAGACTCTCTCTTTCTAATTCGCATAGCAATATCCGTGATATTGCTAGACAGCCCGCTCCCGTCCCAAATTAAACCCGTTACTGACCGCTCCCGCGATTTATTCGGAAATTTATTCCCGCGGCTGTCCCCGCGCCAGATTTCTGCGGCGCGGGAATAAATTTCCGAATAAATCGCGGGAGCAGAACTCTAGCACGGAGCTCCATAAACAAACAGCACGCGTCGCGTTTTTAACGTGACTTTGCACGCGATAAGATAAAATATCCAGTTAACCTGATACAGTACACGCGGTTACAAGTAACAAATCACAACTAAATACATTTGCAAGCTGGAGTCAACGAGGCAACAACTTTAACCGCACGTACTTACACTTGAGAAATGGAAGAAACCCATCCTGACGTCCATCAGTTACTCTTTACTGATCCTTCCTTTAACAAACTCAGATGAAGTATTCTTTGTAGCATGTAGCTTCCAGAAGTTTCCAACTGCTTGGTTATAATGCTGAGGTTTCATCTTTGGGTAGAGACTCAATATATCCATCTGCAGTGTGACTTCAATCGACCGGCATGTTTGTGTGCGTGTGTTTGTGGGTGTGCGTGTGTTTGTGGGTGTGTGTGTGTGTCTGGGTTTCTGCGTCAGAGGGCGGGGCCGCAGGTTTGAAATCTCCCGGGTTTGCGTGTGCACGTGAATAACTTGGTTTCGTTCGTACGTCATGGCGAAACACCTAATGAGTCGGTATCAAGGCGACTCGTTTGAAGCACTATGAGTCGACTCTTTTATAGATGAATCAATAGTTTTAAACACTGTATTCTTACAGATTTAAGCCTTAGCTGGATACTTCACTTCACTTAGAGCTGTGTTACACACTACATGGAGGGGAATTTTCAAAAACCCATAATATGGGCTCTTTAATAAATAATACAACATTCAGACAATCTATCTGACAACAGATGTGCAGTAATATTCAATATGGTAGCGCTGACTGCATACAAATACTTTAGAACAGATCAATTTATGTGATGATATAACAAATAACAATCTGCAAATGTTAAATTAGATAGCGATATACAAATGAAGCATACAAACAAACAAATATTGTATCTATTTCTGTCTATCTGAAGGAAATATCTGACAACCACTTACTGCCCCATTAAGACCAGGTTTTCCACTCACTGAAGCACCACAAGCACATCTTCTGTGATTTCCAGTGTCTCTCCTAGTGAGGTGTTCCTCGTCTAGTCTTCATCCTGTTTGCCGTCTGTGGTATCCGTCTCCAGTCTTCAAGCCTGCATAATTAAATATTCAATTCAGGTTAATGGACTTATTATCTGCATATACTCACCTGCTTATACTCACCTGGCGTCCTGTTATATTACTAAACTAAATCTCGTCCCTTCTTTGACACTTACTCTGTGAAAATTGAAAATGTTTTATAAAGTTCATTTGATTCAACTTAAAATTTAAGGCTGTGCCTAATTTATTATGATGCACTTGTCATTACTGAGGTGTGTTTCCCTGTTCCTTCACATGCTCCATGCCAACCTGTCAAAGAGAAAGACATCAGGTCTTTAACTAATCTTAATAGATTTATTTTGAAACTAACTCCATTGTTTAGTCTGTTCAAGCAGCTCTACCTGCTTCATGAGCTCTAGGTCTTCAAGTATATCTCCACCATTCTTCTTCTGCTCCACACACATCTGCAAATAAACAAAGACAGCCCCAACAAAGCCCAAACTGCCGTTCTCCAGCATTTTTAGAGAAATATCCACCAATGCTCTTCTGAGTCTTCCTCTTCTGCCTGCTCTCCAATACTCGTATCGTACATGAAAGGCAGATACAACGCACCAATCCCACTCAACAGTAATTTACTACATGGATGTGATTTGTTATCCTACCTGACTTCAATGTCTTAATAATTAGCCTAATGTATTATATATTAATTGCTTAGTCCTTATAAAAAATCAGTTTAAAAATACATTATTAATGAATCTATAGGCTACTGAAGTGTAGAGAGTCAACGGATCGTTCCAGAACCGAACAAGCCATAGACCATGTTATCCTTAAAAGATTGGTTGGTGCCTATATGTCTGAGCTTTGATTTCATTTTCAAAGCAATCCACAGGCACCCAGCAAAAGGCAATCCACAGGATAACTAGCCAGTCAACATCACAGTTGCGTGTTAATTAACTTTACACCTTAAAACAATAAGAGGCTCTACAATCAAAGACCCACCAAACCGGTTTTTGAGAAGTACCTTTTGGTTCGCGTGCCCTTTGGCGTCTGCAAGGAATACACATTCTCAGGCAGACACACAAGTGATCAGAAACGCTTCCAGAGTTTAATGGACATTTAAGTAAAACAGTTTATTTGAGTAATGTACGTTTGCTTTATGTTTCTGTAGGTTTTTGTGTGTACATGTTCCATGTGTTTAACAAAACTGTTATGGATAGTTATTGAGTAATAGCCCTCAGTGACAAATGAAATCTACAGAATGTTTGTGAAATACTTCATGTTTGGTATCGATTGAAAGCTAGGAACATTTCAAATGCATTAGTTTATATGAAGAAACCATACTATGAAAAGTGTCCATGTTATGAGACTTTATTTTAACCACTATGCTATCAAAGCAGCACCCACACCAGGTGTCAACCCGGCCTCCTAGAGGGCAGAATTGGGGTGTGACTCCACCCTGCACCTTATCTGATTGGACAAGCATTGTGTAGACCCAGCCTCTACCAAAGCCTATAAACTTTGAACAAAGGAATTTCATGGTCGTCTTTTGCCGGTCATCTTTGCCAGTCGTCACCGCCGTCGCTGCCCGGACGTCGCTCTTCTCGTGCTGTGGCCGTTACATCGCCTCGCCGGAAGCCTTGTTACATCACGGAGCAGACCGCGACCTTCACTTGCTGCCGGCTCGACCCCCGATCTGCTTGTGCAACCGCTTCAACAACAAGCCATCGGGTCAACACATCCAAACTCTGAAACTCATCATAACTACAGGAACCCAGGAAGGACTTCGAACACCGCTTTGTCCAACATCCGTGTCCCTAGCAACCGACTAAGGAAACCCCTCTTCACCGACAAGGGAATTCCATCACGTCACTGAAGTTGCTACGCTGACCAATCAGCTTCGCCGGGATTTCCCTTTGGACCAGTCGAGGAAACCAAAAATTACATCAGAACGCAAGTAGCACAAACAAGGTTTCTACCCATTACTGAATCTGGTGTGAATTATGTTTAAGTAGTAAAGAATAGCAAAATTCTCTGCTTTTATGGTTTCTCTCAGGTTGCAATGCTAAGAACTTAGCAAAGGCTAGAAGTTAAATCCACTCAGTCAAAACTCTCCTCAAACTGCTTGTGCGTGTGTGTATGTATGTGCGTTTGTTTGTTTTACGTAGATTAGTACTTTGTGTTATAGAGTAGCAATAAACTTTTGTTTCGTTTTAAGATCCGTATTGGTGTGTTGTGTGCTTTATAAGTTAATGCCTCAGCTTCAGATACTGCTACCTTGCTTAATAAATAATTAGATACTGTTTTTATATTGTTATTGTTGGCCACGTAATAATATAATACAGAATTGCTTTACACTAAACGTTCTATTTGCTGGACAAATACTTAAGTTAAGTGTAAGCTTTAAATAATTCTATGTGAATCATGTTCAAATCTTTGATTCGAATCCCCAAAGTTTAAACATGATTTAAACCAAAGAGCTGATTCTTACAGAAGAATAAACAGAATATGAAAAATGATCCTTGCATAATGATCACAGCAAAACAAGCTAGCACTCATTTTAATATAAACTATAAATAAAAAAATTCAAGAAATTTTAAGTAATGGAACATTGTGTAAAAAATCTAAAGACTACAGGCTAAATAAAAGCACCTCATCAGAGCTAAACATTACTGCGGTCACTGTGCCCATCTCAGTTTACAGCTTCTGTAAAGATCAGACAGCCTATACAGCTCACACAATCTCAATAAATACCATGTAAGTGTATAAATATTTTGATAAGTATTGTTAATAGAATATTTATAACGATATGATTTTGCGTTTGACTATATCGATACTTGCACTGAGCTCTCACGGGCACGCTCTCTCTCACCAGTGGCAGTTGACATGCGCTGCATAAGGAGGCTATACACACCACGCAGCATACACTGCTCCAAGGGACCAGTTTTATGTGTTGCCGATTTCTGTGTTGTTCCTTTTTTAAAAGGCCTTTTATTTTTAAAATCTCTCAAGTTAATAATGGCTATCGGGTAACATAATCTCCCTCAGAGATATTTGAGCTCAATAACGTGGTGCGCAGCATGACTTGACCAACACCCCCCTGTAAGTAACACACTGCATAGACTGTAGGCCTACAGCGCTGGTGTGTTATGAATTGCATGTTTTGTGAATTGCATGACAGCGAGACATGCTACATATAGTTTTTCATGCAAAATATACATTATAACCCAGTACACAGTAAAATAATATTTTTTTAATGCCTTGCCTATTGGCTGCGTATATAACCGTTAAGCTTAAATAGGCTAAACACATTTTAATTAATATTAAAACACATTAACACAAACTAGCCACCCATTGTATATTTTTTAGCAAACGAAAAATGCAATGAATTGTTTGTTTTGGTTTTCTTTTTATTAAAATTAATATAATTATTGGGCTACACAACTTCTACATAACATTGGCTCTGATTGCGTTTTTACAGATATCCTACAGATCGACTTTTTGGGTCAAAGACATTTATGCCTGTTCATTTCATTGCTGTATTTTGACAGATTTTGCAAAGGCTTCAGCTATTCTACCTGTCAGCTGGTACCAGCCTCAGTTTTGCGACATGACTTATGTGGCGTCTAGGTATCATTATCTGGATGACAGCAGGAGAGAGATGAGATCAGACCTCAGATTCGATGTGTGGCCGCACGTCACAGTTACTTTACTGCAATTGTTGAATATTGGTTCATCTAAATCAATTTTTCATTAGATTAAAGCTGAAATGTTGCCAGAGAGACGACGCAACTTTTGGTTTTGGAAGAGGGCAGCTTCAGTGATTAAAAATAAGCACACACGCAGGATACACTCTATTCATTATTGATTTTTTTTAACATTAAACGCATAATAATCAAATGCAAAAAAGAACAGCTGAACTTCGGAAAAAAGTTGTCGCGATAGTTGCTTTATTTGATCTGCAGTTGGCTTGTCAGTGGCGCGGCATTGCTAAATCACTGTTGTTTTAAAAAAAATAAGATGAATTATTATTAAACTTTGTGAAATGATGCTCGCGTGATTTTTAAAATGAGAGTATGCGACGAATATGAAAGAAAAAGAATCGCGCATAACAGGATTTTATGCTACCTGAATATGCAGTGTCAAGAGAGTGACTCCATAAGGTAACATACACTGCACACACTTTATGTAATGTGTGAAGTCGTGGAGGGATATCAGCGCAAGGATAACTCATCATTTAAATGTCCACAGTTAATCTTTAATAGATAAGGTCTGGATTTGCAAGGTTATCAACATTGGGTCCTATCATTCACCCGGTGCAAGGTGGCGCAAGGCGCGGCGCAAAAGTCTTTTGCTAGTTTCAGCTTGGCGCAAGAGTCGTTTTGAGGCGTTGCGCTACACTGTTTAAATAGCAGATGCATTTGTGCTCATATGTGCGCCCATAGGCGTTCTGGTCTAAAAAGGAAGGCGCACTGAGGCGCACTGCTGGCGCATTGCTATTTTGAGAAACTAAAATAGATTTTTTATTAGACCAAAACAAACCCGGTCTAAACTCCGGCACAGAGTTGAGCCTCGCTTACGCACTGCTTAATACACACAAGAGAGCAATAGGCAAATTTCTTTACATATGAAAAAAATAAATATTAAGGATATATATAGGATATAATAAGAATAGATATAGGATATAAATATGAAGGATCAAAATATTACAAAACATATTATTTTCTAGCCTACATAAATATGAAAAATCACTACTTTTATGTCTTCTTCATCTCGGGAGGCTTTTCATTTCATTCATAACAATTTGCTTTTGTATAATGTTATTATTATTAGCAGTATTATTTATTATATCCATATTTATATTTGTCTTAATAAAAACAAGCTTAGATTTGCCAACCTGTCAGGTTTTAGACCATATGTGGCACAGCATGGGTTTTAGGATATAACTCAGGTTTTTGAACACACTTCGTTATTATTGTTCATTTATTCGTTTGCTGGAAATTAGAACTGAATTTAGAAATAGTTTTGAAACAAATTTTTGCGCTTAACAAACGCAATTAATTATTTATTTTTTAAATTATTTTTTTTGATGTCTGTGCGTGAAGGTTTCCCTATCCAAGAGCGAAAGTGAAAGTGATCCATTATCTCCCATTCTCATGCAGTAGATGCTCTGTTTAACAGTTTTCTGTTTAAAAAACTGTTAACTGTTTGCTAGTGAAATGCTCAGTTTTTCCACTAAGGTTACTTTACATCCTGTAAATAGTGAATGTGCTTATGGCGCGACGCAGCTGGCTGTTAAAGGAAATGGGAGACGAGACTCTGATTGGTTTATCCTCAAAACACACCTATAACTCGTTAAGAAAATAAACTTAACCCTTTTAGACCATGCGCCACGGCGCAAAGCGGATTTCCCGTCCTTAAATTAGCAAAAATGCATTCTGATACGCCCTGAAAGTGTTTGCGCCCTGCGTTTTGCGCTCTGCGCATGGACCGTCAAAATAGAGCCCATTGTGTGTATATTTTATTAAACATAAAGTATAGCATCAAGTATAGCCTACTTTACACCTGACCTGCGGATTAACGGCAGGACTCGTAAATATGAAAGAATCGCGCATAACAGGGTTTTATGCTACCCGAATATGCAGTGCCAAGAGAGTGACTCCGTAAGGCAACTTACACTGCACACACTTTATGTAATATGTGAAGTCATGGAGGGATGTCAGCGCAAGGATAACTCATCATTTAAATGTCTACAGTTAATCTTTAATAGATAAGGTCTGGATTTGCAGGGTTATCAACAATGTGTGTATATATTTGGCTTGGAAAAGCCTTCTCTTAAAAATTTTTGTGGTTATCCTTGCAACAAGCAAAAAATAAAAAAATGAATAAATTTCATCGAAACCAAATCTATGAATTATTGGTATTAGTCCTCTGTATCGGCTAGAACATAAATTAAAATACTCGTACTCGTATCGGTTTGTAAAAAAAAGTGGTATCGGTGCATCCCTAATAATCACTCAGTTTTCTAAAAGACATACTGTACATTACGCACTGTAAGCTGATCTAATCTCTAATTGAAGTATGCAATTGTGAATCATATATTTAAAAAACAAGTTAATGTTTAGATTTCAAGGGGGAGAAACCAGGAAATAGTTACAAATCGATCTCGCACTTCCTAACCCCTCTGGCCGTAGACGACTGACCAGGTCCTGTGGTGACCACAGCAGATATTAGAGAGGAAACACTACGTTTTAGCAAAGTTATATTTTTTACTTGAATTATTTTTAAAATATCAATGCCTGATTTGTAGTTAAAACCATGTAATCTGTGTGTGGATATATTAAATCTACATTGTTGGTGATAATGTTTTAGCTGTTTTAGCTGTATGAGAACAGATTCATGGCCTCATAACACTGGGTCATTTGTAAGAATAAAAGCTAGTAACTTACTCGTAACGTCGGTGAAATGTTACCACCAACCCCGAGCAGATTCAAAAATGTCTTTATATGATTTAATTTTAGTATTCCTATAGCTCTTTAAAGAGAAAGTCAAAAGTAGTTTGAGCTCAGTGTTTGAACTCTGTGGGCTCTTGAAGCCGGCAAACACAAATAGTGTTCAATTGTTGAAGCTGATGCACATTTTATTCAGCTTTGTAACACAGAGACACACATTCTACTGAAAGCTCAATGCTGAATAAAAAGCTTTCAAATCCATTTTTTGGTCTTAATTCTTATTTTATAATGATACATCTCACCCAGGTGGAAATCATAATTTACATCTCACCACGGGGTGTGTTACAACTTACCCAAACTGTGGGCGGAATTGTAACATTACACTCCTCCTGTTTGAATGAAACGAAAAACGGTTCACAATTTCTGTATGCGCTGAAAATTAACTTATATCCCATTTAATAGCAGACACTTGTAACGTAAGATCTCAAAGATCTGTAGAGAAATATAATAGAAGCACAACTATCCCTGGTCTCCCCCATTCAAATATATCATATGTACATGCAATTTGGTTTATATATGATATGAATATGATAACATAAATTTATGAGGCCCAAGCTACATTTTAAGGTTTTGGTGAGTATAGGCTCGTATACGCTAATACTTTACCTCTAAGTACAGCATTTATTTTTTTTACTTTTTACGAATGGTAATGATTTTAATTAACTTAATTTAAACGCATTTTATTTAAGCATAGGTCGTACTTCGAGAGACAAATTCTATCTAAAGTTAAAAAGTTTGAGAACCACTTATCTATACTTAACAACACCCCTTTCATCCTGGAAGGACTTCCATCGATGCAGCCGTCCATCTGTTTTTCCATTTACAGTCGTTGCTGTGGTGTGTAATTTCCCTTTTCTTCTTCATGTGGTTCCTTCTGATCTGCAAAATACAATTAAAAAAAGATATTAAATCCTTAATTAAACTAAATACCATTCTTTGAAGGTTTCATCTACCATTATCTCTAGTCTGATTCTGTTCTAACTAATATTTCGCAGCTAAAAGTAAATACTCTACTAGATGACAATCTATAAACTTAGAATAAATAAATGTGTTACAATAATTAGTAAAACTGTAAATAAAAGAAATAACAATTAAAACTACAAATGTTGAACAGGCCGACCACATTACAAATAAATAAATCAGTAAATAAATACAGCAGTAATATGGAATATGTGTTAAAGCTGACAGCAATCAAATACATTATAACAGATCAATTAATCTGATGATATAACAAATAACAATCTGCAAATGTTAAATTAGATAGCAATATACAAGTGAAGCATACAAACAAACAAAAACATTGTATCTATCGGTCAACCAACCTGACAACATAACAAATGGCATTCTACGATTATGAATAAGCTGCTAAAGAAGATAACAGAATACACAAACTTGAAAAATATATATAGTCAAAATCCTAAAATTGACAAGTCGACAAAATAAGTTAAGTTAGCAATCTCACAATCCAACCAACATTCAGTACAATCTACTAACTTCACCAAAAGCACGTCGAAACAACCAAATATAACAACTTAAAACGATACTTTTAGAAAGATCTTCACATACCGCAAATGTCAGCGATGGTCAGACACTTAATGCAGCTCACACTAGTTTCTCATCGTCACCGACGGCTTTTCAAAAACATTCTTTTTTAGAACGTCACTGACTACAGTAACTACAGCAACGCCATCACGTCATCACCAAATGCAATTTCCCTGATTAAACGTGTGCATGACTTCCGTGAATAATAATAACAATAACAATTCTGTTAAGGATTTGGGTCCCTGTAGCGCAATCTTTTGAGTATATAAGTAATAGCAACTTTGATTCTCAGTTTGACTTTATTTATGTTTATATTCTATTTTGCATATACGTCTTATTTTTCAGGCCCTTTTAATACTGTGGTCATGTCATTGGCCTATGAACATTTCCTGCTTATTGCCAAACTATGTCATAACTGTAACAAGATGAAATTTAATCATTAATTTAATCATTATCTTAATGTTAAAACGGCTTCCATTATATTATTAATCAATATGTGGACCTTTTTAGATTCCTGGGAGCTAATTAAAAATGTAATATAGGAAATAATTAGAGCCATTGTTATTGTTTACGTCCCTCAATAATCTGTATCTAAGCTGTATCTCTAATTAGATATATATTTATTTATATTTATTATATATATATATATATATATATATATATATATATATATATATATATATATGTGTGTGTGTGTGTGTGTGTGTGTGTGTGTGTGTGTGTGTGTGTGTGTGTACAGTTTAAGCCACCAAAGAACAATGTAGTCACAACTTTGTGTCTCAAAATATAGACAATTTGTGTTGACATAACACTAAATAAGTGTTTAACCTAATAAATTGCAAACAGCATACATGTCCTACATTGCAAATAATCAAACAGAGGACACAATAAATAATAAAAACATTTATTGATTAAACAAGTATTAAACAAATAACAATAAAATTAAATACATTTTGTACTGCTCAAGAATTAAAAATTTCAATATAGCAATAACAATGAAGCTGCACAATAATGACACATTATAAACAAATTTTAGTAAATAAGAAGATTTAAAGAAAATTCTGAAATTGCACATGCACAAAAGTTTCCAAATAGACTATAAGAAAAAGCTTTGAAAGTGCAAAGGCACTAAAAAAGTAAACAACTTAAAATACCCATGTAAAAATATATGAAATTGCACAAGACATCTTAAAATAGCTATTTTTTATAGAAACCTGATTAGAAACCAGTTAAAGAAATAGTAAATATAGTATAATGGATAATGCATTGTAAGAGGTGTTTTTAAAATTATAGCAGCAAGGCTATTATAGCAGTGTGAAATCTGTTAAAAAAACAACAACTTCATTTATATATTGATTAAATTAAAAGACTTTTCATTTCTTAAAGGTTAGTTCACTTCCAGAATAAAAACTACAAATAACTTTTTCACCCCTTCGTCATCCAGGATGTTCAGTTATTTATTTCTTCAGTCCTAAAGGAAGAAACTATGTTTTTTGATGAAATCATTCAGGATTTTTCTCTGACTTCTGTGATGCTTCCTTGTTTGAATTTATTTAAAGCAGTTTTTTATTTAAAGCAGTAGAATGTCTCTAAATGACCCCAGCCTAGGAATGAAAAATAAAAAGCCTAGCATAATGATTGGCCATTTTCTTAAAAAAAATGTAAATACTTTTTAAATTCCCTATGAAATTAAAAAAAAATTTTTATTATAAACATGGTAATTTTAAGGTTATCTATGAGCTAATGTGCTCCAAAACACACACATTGAGAAGATATAAACATTCAAAGCTTTAGGATTTGCCATTTCCTGCAAAATGAAACAAGAAATTATTTGATGTCACCTCATGCTTCAGATTCTCATCACATCTGCTGACCAATCAAATGCTCTTCTAGTATTTGATATGTCCCACCCCATTCAAGATGCTGAAATTGGTCATTGTCTTCCTGTTTCAGAATAAATCTGCACATTTTAAAGCATTGCACATTACCGACCCAGTGTTTAAAGTGTAGATAGGACTGCTCAATATGAGTATTACTGTATGTGATGCCTGATATTATAAATTCCCATAATTGATCATTTATTGACGACTCATCAACCTTAATAACCATGAAATGTGTCTACTTCAGTGGCACACTGTCAGGAGGTGAGTACATTATCTGTAGCGTTTTATTCTGGAAGTGAACTAATCATTTAAAGGGCACCTATTAATCACTTTTTTTTTTTTTTTTTTTTTGGTGTACCCAGATTTTGTCTTTGTTTCAGTTTCAGCTCAAAATACCCTACATACCTTTGTTTATATATATTGTTTTTGTTTTAAACGGTTGAAAAAAGTGTTGTTTCTGTGTATGTGCCTTAAAGGCAAATGAGTTGTTTCTCTGTGCCTCGTATTGGAAATAAAGTAGTGTTTGAACATGTCAACTACTGATCCACAATGACAGGCAATCACCCAGACACTGATGAAGCAGAGACCCAGTCTCAAATAACAATGTTACGGGACCTACAGTTTTATGCCCCTTTTTGATTTAAAATAAGTCTCTGATGACCCAGGAGTGTGTGTCTGATGTTTCAGCTCAAAATACCATACAAAATTATTTTATAACTCTTTGAAACTGACCCTTATAGGCCTCTATTTTAACAATCTAAGCATAAAGTCTAAAGTGCATGGAACAAAAGCATTAAGAGCATGTCCGAATCCACTTTTGCTATTTTAAGGACGGGAAAATCTGTTCTGTGCCCTGGAACATGGTTATTCTTTTTATGAGTTAAGGGTGTGTTTTCAGCATAATGTGCATTAAACCAATCAGAGTCTCATCTTTAACCTTATGTTTACACCGAAAGCGGCGACAGCGTCAAAGTAGCCAGAATTAATTCAATTTCAATGAGAGCCGGTGGCGAGGAGTAGCGCAGCGCGCCTTCACCGTTGTGGCATCGAAGAGAGTTGAAATCAAGTTAACTTTATGGTAATAAGCTATGATGTGGTTCGGCGGCAAGCAATCAGAATGTAGAAGTCCACCGCTTGAGAGCAGTCCAGAGAACACAGTCACTGTGAACTTTGGTTCTGACCACAGTTGTTTCCAAAGGTTTGATTATTGCGGTCACCGGATTTCCCATTATTTGCAATGTTTTCTTACAGGAACATACATTAAAAAGTTACTGGTGAGTTACTGATGTGAATTAATGTTATATATATTTTTCCTTAAAAAAGTGGGAATCTCAGTACAAAACAGTATTGCTACTTCAGAATATTTCAGACATATAAACACATTAGATAATTAAGTGCAGCAAAGCCACACCACATGCAACTTGATCTTCCATTATTAAATAAATTTGATAAAAAGTGTGCAACATTTTCACGCTTGAAAGCATGTTATATGTGGGAATGTAACTGATATGCTGCAACGGCCCCTTTAAATACAAGATCAATGTTGCGAATTTTGACGCTCTCGCCGCCAGAGCTGAAGGCAGACAGTGATGTCACCAAGGCGGTCAAAGCAACCTTTGACGCTCTTGACGCTTTCGGTGTGAACGTATAGTAAGAGTCAGTTGTGTTGCACCATGGCTCATTTTCTATATACATGGTGGACTTTGTAAGTGGAAAAACTAAACGCTTCACTACCAAGAAAACAGTTAAACAGATCATCTGTGCGAGGATAAAGACTGAGCCTCCTTCAGTCGGCCTCTACTTTCTCTTTACTTTACTTTTACTCTTTAACTATAGCTAACACGCTCTGCACAGGACTTTAAACCAGCATTCATCTGGTCAATAGCGTGGTCTATTTCAGTTCTTCAAAATGCGCCACCAATACGCCTTAGCACACCACCTTTTTAGACCAGAACACCCATGAAAGCACCAAGTAATGGTCCAAAGTGGCACAAATGGATTTGGTTAACAACATAGTGCAAAACATGAAAATTACAGTTGTACTGATCTGAAAATAGCAACCACGCCATACACACCTTGCACCTTATTGCGCCGAGTGTGTGATAGGGCCCTTAGGCTTTGATCCTAATTGTGTCATTTTGGTGACTGTTGCTTTCAAGATAATGTGAAATTAATATAATTTTTTTACATGTCAGTGAGTGACAAAATTTGTCTTTAGAAGATATAAAACTGATATAAGCATCCAAAGCTTGCAGTTTGTTACTGTCGTCTAAATGGATCAATGATTTTTTCCCCATCACCTCATACATCAGTTTTTCCTCAAATCTTGACCATTCAAATGCTCTCTAGTATTTAACATAACCCGTCATTTTTAAGACGCTTCCCATTTGCTTTTCATTTGATTTTTCATTTTGCTTGAGCTCAACCACTCTCACTGGCAGAGCTGTGATATGTGATATTGATATAAATACAATATTGGCTGTTTTTTTTCTTTTTCAAAAGGGGAAAAGCTAATCTTTCCCACCGTCTCTCCATGTTTCAGTTGAGATTACGTCAAACATAGAATAAAAATGTTGAATTGAATCATCCAACTATGATAGAAAGACATTTACTGAAATAAATTCCAACATGCGCATCAAAGAAAGTCATGTGATTTTGTTTTAACAGATTATGTGATAACCAGGAGTGATGGTACAGCATTAGGCAAACAAGTGGACCGACCAAAATTTAGAACATCTGAAATGTTGTTTTTTAAAATCATTCAGCCAAAGTTCATCCTCAGACTGGTTCAGTATTATTATATCCAGGCGCAAGTCATTTATTAAATAAGAGAAAGGACCAGTGTCTTCTCCTACCACAGCAAATTCCATTTTTTATTTTTATATTTGGTGCCGGTTTATCAGGTAGTGACCATTTTTGTTCTCTTAGATGGAAACAGTGCTTTATTCACAAATGTCTTATGCAATATTCCAGTTATGTGCATAAATCTCTTTAGATGGAAACACAGCTAAGGATAACTAGAGCTGCTTTTCCACTATCGTGCCAAACCATTCTAAGAACACTTCGGTACGGCTACGGTTGTTTCTCTACTGAGCCTGGAACGGCACGGCACGGCACGATTACAAACTGTTCTCGGCCCGGAATTCTCGGCACGGTTAGACAACCGTGCTGAACTGTGCTGACAGATTCTGTGTGTTAACGTTGCGACTCGGTTTCTAAGCTACCACATCTGGCTCAGCAAAAGCGCGCTAGTCATCAGACATCCTCAATAAACTACAGAACATTTAATATAAAATAATGATCCAGGTCTAAACGATACAGTTTGAAAAGGGTTTTAAAACCATAGAGCAGTCTCTGGCAGAGAAGTGAATAACTCATCACATTCTTAAGAAGATATTTTATTCATTAAAGTTATTATTTTATTGACTTGAATACAGACCTACTTCGCCTGCCTGAATGTGAGTTTATTGCACGCAGCGCTGTATTTCACAGCACAAAATTCGCTCTGATCCGGGAGAGACATGCCAGCGACTTGCGCTGCTGACTTTTTTTTCCTGCTGCGCATCGAATAAAGCGAATAAAGTCACGCTTAGCATCGTCGATGTCCAAATTCCACAACAACATCGCTATATCCATAGAACAAGAACTTGCAGACTTTTAACAACGAGGAAATAATTGCACTTTTTAATTCAAAGCCAGGACAGCTTGTTAATACCGGTGAGACCACGAAGGACGTCGTGTTGTAATGTCGGCCGTCCAAAAGACTTTGCTTGAAAGCTTTACGGAGCGGCACTGTAACTGTCCAAGGTGCTGTTGTATGATTTATATTATAGCATATGCACTAGAAGACTAAACAATTCAAAAGAATGAATTAATTAAATAAATATGGATTCTTAAATGTCAGTATTGTTTTTACTCAAAAAATACCAATACGTTTTGACAAATGTTTTATAAAAATAAAATGAGCAATTTTTATCATTTCAGCTAAAGGCAATTATATGATTCAGTTATACATAAGTTATATGACATTTATGAGGCATGTAACATGTTTCTGTGTTTTTGTTTTTTTTTGTTCTTGGTGATCTTTAATATAGCTACGCAAATATTTTCTAAAACGTCTAGCAATAATTCGCCTACAGCTTGTTAGTTAATTATGAAAAAAAAATTATAATAATAAAAATAAAATGATCAAAATAAAAAGATAATAGAGCAGCATTTTGCTAAATATAATAGTGCTTTATATGCTTTAAATCCTGCTATATATGTGTTGTTTCATATTCGTTTTTTATTTCACTTTCTGCATTCGTTATTTAATGTTTGAATAGTAAAACAAATAACAGCCATCACTTAATTGGTTTCATTTTACCATCAAAATGTAGTATATTTTATATCATTATCAACTTAATTGATATTGATATAAAAACGCAGTGTAATTTAATTAATTGTTAAAAATGAAATAATTTATGTGCTGTGTTTTTATAAGTGAAAGTGCCCGCTCACCTTTGACAGATATTATTTATTTCCCCTCCAATTATTTTAAATCATCACGTTACATTTTAAATAAATATAAATAAATAAGGGTGCACATGTACCTATATTTAGCACCCCTATTTGATAGAGCGGCATAACAGTGTTTAGTCACATGGTTGCTTTCGCTTTTATGAAAAAAAAAAAGTTTTGGCTCTTATTTAACTTTAATTGAACAAAGGGAGCCGTATACATGCATTACCAAGGCAACTACTGATGCGTTTTGTGTAATGTTTTAAAGAGCTTTGTCGCAGCAGGACAGTGGAAAATGAAACCGTATCCGTGCTGTCTGGCCCGGTTTGGCACGGAATGGAACAGTTCTGTTTAAAGAACGATTCAGCACGATAGTGGAAAAGCGGCTTAGGTGTCAGGGTTCTTGCCAAACACACACTTGGCATCGGGGCTCTAATGTCCTCAGGAGACATCCAAATTCTGACTGCACCAAGTAAATTAAATAAATAAACTGACCCAAGTGTTTCTAATCCCGCTGAGAGTGGACTGATGGATGTTGAGACAATCCCTCAGATCCTGCTCTTTCTTACCAGCGACAGGTAAACCAGGAACAGGAACCATTGGTCAATCAGTGGAAGGCATTGGCTCTGGTGCGGAGCAGGAGTCTTCATAACAAAAATTATGATCATTACCTGGTAAAGTTAACAGACATTAACATCTCTGGTGTATTTTGTAAATAAAACATGACTTCAGATGAACAACAAATTCCACTGTATCTCTCATTTCACAGTTTCATGGACAAACCTTATTATTATTATTATTATTATTAAAAACATTTCTCAAGTAACATCTTATAACAAACATAAAATATATCCCAAGTAAATAACTCAAAAAAGAAAATATAACATACCTAGGATTACATTCTACATTAGAATAAAATAAAATGAATATACTCCCATGATTTTTATATCTATTCAAGACAATACCTACAGAAATAAGTATCCCATTTTACAGAAGGGGATAGATTATTTTCACGTTTTATATGGCAAGGGAAAAAAATCAAGAATTAAAAATAAAACATTACAATTACAAAAAGACGAAGGAGGATTTTCATTGCCATGTTTGAAGAAGTATTACCAAGCGGCCCAAATACGACCATTACTGTGCTTATGCAACCCTAATTTTAAAGCCAGATGGAAGGAAATAGAAAATGCCACCCAAAATAGACCCCCAATTCAAGCCATAATGGCTGATGACAATTTGGTGAAAATCTACAGTATGAATAAGAAATTAACATATTGACAAACAATTCACTAAACACTTGGCAAGAAATATTAAAAAAATATGAATTAACAGAATCAGTATCAATACTGAGATGGCCAGCATTTGACTCCACATTTGCCCCAGACAAAACAGACACCAGTTTTAAAGTTTGGATTAAGCAAGGACTTACAGCATACTGCACTTTTCTACATAATGAAAGTGTTAAGGATTTTAAAGTTTTCAAAAATGAAAATTCATTGAGTGATCATGACTTTCATAAATATTCACAGATAATATTTATAGTTAAGACAAAAATTAACAACTTTAAAACTATGATGAAAACAAAAATAATAGTCTTCTTACAATATTGTATATAATTTTGCATTCTTACAAATATTGCTTGATCTCAGTGCTGCATTTGACACTGTCGATCACAGCATACTTCTAGATAGGCTGAAAAAACTGGGTTGGGCTGTCTGGCACGGTCCTCAAATGGTTTAGATCTTACCTTGAAGGTAGAGGTTACCATGTCAGTATGGGTGATCATAGGTCGAGGTGGACACCCATGACATGTGGAGTCCCACAAGGTTCGATTCTGGCACCTCTCCTGTTCAACCTTTACATGCTCCCTCTGAGCCAAATAATGAGAAAGAACCAAATCTCCTACCACAGCTATGCTGATGACACTCAGATCTACTTAGCCTTACTGCCTAATGACTACAGCCCCATTGACACCCTCTGCCAATGCATTGATGAAATTAACAATTGGATATGCCAAAACTTTCTTCAGTTAAACAAAGAGAAAACTGAAGTAATTGCGCTTGGGAACAGAGATGAGGTTCCCAAGGTAAATGCGTACCTTGTTACTAAAGGTCAAACAACAAAAAATAAGGTCAAGAATCTTGGTGTGACTCTGGAGTCAGATCTGAGTTTCAATAGTCATGTCAAAGCAGTCAGTAAATCAGCATACTATCATCTCAAAAACATAGCAAGAATCAGATGCTTTGTTTCTAGTGAAGATTTAGAGAAACTTGTTCATGCTTTTATCAGCAGCAGGGTGGATTACTGTAACGGCCTCCTCACAGGCCTTCCTAAAAAGACAGTCAGACAGTTGCAGCTCAACCAGAATGCTGCAGCCAGAATTCTGATCAGAACCAGAAAATCAGAGCACATCACACCTGTACTCAGGTCTCTACACTGGCTCCCAGTTACATTCAGAATAGATTTTAAAGTATTATTACTGGTCTATAAATCACTAAATGGCCTAGGACCTCAATACATTACAGATATGCTCACTGAATACAAACCCAACAGATCACTCAGATCTTTAGGATCATATAAACTAGAAGTTACAAGAGTTCAGTCAAAGCAGGGTCAATTAGCTTTCAGCCACTATGCCCCCCACTGCTGGAATCAGCTTCCAAAAATGATCAGATGTGCTCCAACATTAGGCACATTCAAATCAAGACTGAAAACACATCTGTTTAGCTGTGCCTTTACTGAATGAGCACTGTGCTGCGTCCGACAGATTGCACTATTATGTTTTTCTCTTGTTCTTCATTCTTTTATATCACATTTTACCTGTTTTTATGTTTTTTAATCAGTTTTTTTTACTTGTTTCTTTTATTCTTGTTTATGTATTCTGTGTTTATGTTTTATTCACTTTGAATTGCCACTGTGTATGAAATGTGCTATATAAATAAACTTGCCTTGCCTTACAATATTTATCTTAGCTTATAAAGGAGCTAACATGACCAAAATAGTTACTAAATATTTTAAAATCTACAAGACAATCAATTAGAGAACACATATTATATAAAAATAAATGGGAAAAAGAATGCATTATTGAAACTACTGAGGAAGAGTGGAAAAGAATTTTTAAAACAGTGGAAATCAGCATCCTCCTCAGTCTGGAGGGGATTTGGTGGAAAAAAATTAAATTTATTTTTTTTTGTCACCCCTAAACAAAAGAGATACTTAAACAAAAAGGCAGTCTGCTGGAGATTATGTGGCTCAAATAAAGCAAATCATTCACATATTTTCTGAAAATGTTTAAAAACCCAGGAATTTAGGCAAGAAATTCATAAATGTTTATAAAATGTATTCCATATTCCCATCAATTTTTCTTTCTCAACTTTATACTTAGGCCTAAAAAATTATATGTTAGAAGAAAAATCTGACAAAAAACTGCTGAAAATTTTGCTGATAGCCTGTAAAAAAGCTATAACCAAAAATGGTTACAGTTTGAAATACCTCAAATTAGTGACTGGTTTGATATAATTTATTAAATCTATAGGATGGAGAGGCTAACAATGAACCCTCTTTTACAGACTGGGGAGTTTAATGAGACATGGAGAAAATGGGTAGTACATATTCTTACTTTGTTTATTTTGTGTAGGATTTCTAGTAATGAGAGAAAACATAACAGAAAGATAGAAAGAAGAACACTAGCTATTTTAAATATTGTACATTTAAGATCCTAAAAGTAACATCCTCATAGTTCCATATGTACATAGTTTAGGTAATAAAAAAATAATAATAATATTAATAATAAATAAATAAATAAACAAATAGAGAAAAAGGGAAAGAAAAGGGTTGACTGGGTGCCACAACATGACAAAAAAGAAGCACACAATTGAATTGTAACAGAAAAGCAACAAATTAATTTGATCTCTTTTTTTAAAGATATACAAAACAATTATGAGTGTATTGTTTTTCTTGTTTCTTTTAATGTCCTCAAATCATTAATGTAACTTCCATATTTATTAATGGAAATTTTTTGTATTTTATAATTCTATTTATTTCTACAATTTTTGGAACCTGATCTTTGATTGTTTTGTGAATGCATTGTGGAAAACCCTATCTGTATGTGAATTTGGAAACTGCAATATAAAACTAAATGAAAAAAAAAAATGAAAATATAAATATGTAAACACTTTTGGGAAATAACAAACAGTTTTTTTCTTTTAAAAATACAAATATTAAATTCTTTTGTATAAATAATTGTATAAATAAAACTTTGTGGTACTTTTTGTTGAAAATATAAAGTAGTGGTGAACAAATTATTGTTTGAGCATTGGCATTGTCTGATGAAGAGCCGGGTGGCTCGAAACGTTACACGCTCTGTGTCAGCCTTTTTAATTTAATAAATTTGTATTTTTGGAGCCTTGGTGTTGCCGCCTTTGATTAACATTTAATTTGCACTTTTTGCGGTTTTGGCTGAGCACCCAGTTAAGAGAGATGTGCATGCTTTTGTACAGTTTTTAAATTTTTTTTTTTGAGCATCGGTATCACATTGGTCACATTGCAGGATTATTTTTTTATAATTATTAAAAGATAAAGATATTATCAAAATTTGACATTATTTATACAATGATGACCATGTTATTTTACATTTGATTGTTTCATTTCTGTACTTAAATACAGTTCCACTCTCCAGAAAAGCATAAAGCACTGTTTATTTATTCATTATTGCTTGTAATTTATCATAATTTATACAGATGAACTGCATAGAAAAAGTCTTGATCATCCAAGTCGATCTAAATTAATTAAATATTTCTAAATATAGCTATTTAAATCATCTGGTGAAACTATATTCCAATCGCAATGTATATCGCAGCAAAACAAAATAATGCAATGTCAGATTTTTTCCAATATTGAGCAGCCCTAATATAAAGCAATTGGCAACACTGCCAGAGAGTCTTTCTCAGCCTAACGCATGCTGGACGTGAGCTGGCTACACCTACATTCATCCATTCATTCATTTTCTTGTCGGCTTAGTCCCTTTATTAAACCGGGGTCGCCACAGCGGAAGGAACCACCAACTTATCCAGCACGTTTTTACACAGCGGATGCCCTTCCTGCCGCAACCCATCTCTGGGAAAGCTACACCAACATTTCGAGGTATAAACAGAATAGAAAACTTTTACGGTACACATTTGATTCCACGGTAATGATATATACATCATACCATCCAGCCCTACCGCATTTATTTATTGCCATATTTATAGCAGAAATAATACCTGGTAATTTATGTCATGGAAAAATACATGTATATTTATTATCAGTGTGTTACTGAAATGCAACATGATTATTTATTTACTGTACTCTGTTAGCCCTTGCTGTAGTTTATTATAAAGCAGATGTCTGTAAACATCATATGTAGCCCAAAGTAACTAATTGTAAACATTTGGAGTAAGATATTGTAACTGAATGTTGTGTTTACTTCAGAATGGTTTTCTATGGGAAAGTGCTAAGCATGTAGTTTAGCATCTTGTGCTTGTATTCTAGCAACACTTATTTGCTGTATAAAGCATGTATTATATCAATAAATATTTTGATCTGTGTTTCCGTTTCCAATAAAGGATCATGCTGATAGTGAGTGAGTCTTTGTTAAACTTAAAGTCCCCATTAAATCAAAATTAAGCATATGATTTTATTAGCTCACATTGCTTGTGTTGTGGTAAACTATTCATCTGTGCATGTCATTAAAAAACAAAAATTGTTTGCCCCTATAATCTTAATTGATATACAAAAATGCACTTTTTGTTTGTTTTTCTGTTAAATTGTCAGATTACGTATATCTTAGGAATTGGGCATGACTAACATATTTAACAACGCTGCTTTAACTGTCAGTTTTGACACTAAACAGAAATGGTAAGCAGGAGGTGTCTGTTAGGTTGTAATAACTTTGCCCAAACACTTTTCCCAATCTTTCTGAATGAAATGCCTACTTTACTACATCCAATCAGCTCGCAGTACAAAAAACAAGCCACGCCCACTGTTGTGTCATTTAATCTTTAGTTTCTCCAGGAACTGCGTCACAATACAAAAAAAGGTCGCAACTTTAAGTTCATGCAGACTTTAAACGTTTTGTTTACTGGAGGTAAAAAAAAATTTAGATTTATATTTTATTGAAAACAGTAAAGACTTTTGGGTTATTGAGTATAAAATCAATTTTATTGTTCATTTTCTTTGAAAAGGACAGAATTCTTGGACAGAATATATTTTTAATTATGAAAATCATTTAGGTTACTCTAGACTTGTTTTACTAATTTATATTCATTTTAAAAACACATACTAGTTTGCACTTCGAGCTGGTGTGTGTGCATGTGTGTGTGTGTGTCTTCAGCTCATACAGCTTCACACAGAGCCTCAGATGCAGCAGAGGAAGCTCAGGATGAGGATCTGTTCTCCTCAGTTCCTCTGCCCCTCCTGCTCTCCGTCTACAAATCATTGACAGCGTTTATAAACACTGAACCTGACAATGCAACCCAAGCCATGACTGCTGGATTCAGATAAGTGTAATGTCACTGGCCACCTGTGCAGTGCAACCAGGGATGACTCTCAAGATCATCTAAACTGGGCCGATCAGCCGGTGCTGCACTGAGACACCAGCGAATCAGCTGACGGCACTCTGTTACACACAACACCGTCTTCAGAACCACACAACAACACACTTCTGCTCGCTCGCCAGGCTATCTCTGAATGTGTCTGAATCTCTTACCTGTTGACAAGCTCTTAGGGAAGGTCAGTCTGCTTCTGGACGTGACCCTCCGTGCGCCTCTGAATGGGAAACGGTCACACAGGATGTTGTAGAGCGTCACTCCTACTGACCAGACTGTAGCTGGAGTGGCATTGTAGCGATGTCTACGAAACCACTCAGGAGGAGCGTATGCAGGAGTGCCTGAGGGACATAAGAAGACCACAAACATCTTCTCAAAATGCTCCAGTACAGACAAATTCCCTTTAGTGGATCAGCAGAAGTTCACAAACATCAACACAACGTTTCCTTCTGTAACTCAAACTCACCTGCAAAGTATTTGTAGGCCGAGCGCTTCAGCAGATCTCCACAGCCGAAGTCCAGCAGCTTGATGTCTTGGGACTCTGTGGAGATCAGCAGGTTCTCTGGTTTGACGTCCCGGTGCAGGACACCACGGCTCTTGCAGTGTTTTAGCGCCGCGATCAGCTGCACCAGCACTTTCTTGGCCAGACGCTCATCCAGACAGCCGTTCTCCTCACAGAAGCTCTGGAGGTCTTGGCAAGGATCCGGTCGCTCCAGGATCAGGATGTAGCGTCTGGGACGGTCAAACCAGTCCAGCAGCTGCAGGACACTGGGGCAGGCAGGAGCTGACGTGACACGGGTCATCAATGCCACCTCCAGCGGCAGCCGACCCTGACCATCCTGCAGGACAAACCCTCCATTATATCCATAACTGAATCACACATGGCAAACAGAACAGATTCACATCAAAACATACAACTTTCAGTCGCTCCGGGGTCCGGTCCTTCGACACGTACTTGATGGCCACCTGCAGACAGAAAAAGCAGAGTAAATCACACCTGCCTGATTGTGACACATCACATTTACTGACAGCAACATTTCTAAAGCATGTCTGAACAAAGGAGGGAAGAAAATCTCTTACTGGCAGTCCATCAGACCTGCGGATCCCAGCAAACACAGAGCCGAATCCACCTTGTCCCAGCAACGGGCCCTTCAGGTACAAGTCTGCAACACAGAAGAGCACAAGAAATGAAGAAAAGAGAGAAAGAGAAAACATGCTGGGGTCTCTTCAATGACAAATCATTTCGTTTCTGAGCCATAAGATCTAGAAGATGAGCAGTGCTGACCTCTGCGAGAGCGTTTGGCTGGTCTGCTGGACGAGGTGGACGGTGTTTGCTGGCTGCTGCTCTGCCTTTTCCTCTTGCTGTTCCTCTGGTCTGTGGATGCAGAATCAGCCAAATGTGAAGGCAGAGGAGCCAAAAAAACAGTAAGCTCAGTGGTGCTGTCCTGTGTATCTTCTGTATATCAAAACAATTTTAATAAATCTTTTTTGTTAACTTCTGGAATCCTTTTCATATTAGTCAAACATCATACAGCATCATACAGTGATATACAATGACAAATAAATGAAAGATTAAAAACACTTACCTCCTCTTTCTTCACCCATGTGGGACATGGACAATCTCCTCCAACCTGCAATAAAACAGACAAATACAGACAAATATGAAAATAAATGTTAAACAAAGTAAAGAAAAAGAAAAAGAAGAAGAAAAAAACGAAATGAAAAAAGAGCAACAAAAAATGTTTAAAAAAATAATCAGAAAAAGAACTAAAATAAAAATGATCAAAGAAATTGTGCTCTTTAAAATAGGTCTTCTCTCAGAAATCCTCCAACAGCTTCAGAAATCTCAGGATTCGCACAGAAATGCTCTGCAAAGTCGCCTCGTCTCTCAACCAACAGATTGCGATGGGTTCAATTGATTTTATATGCAATCAGAATTCATATCATAACACGCGTTTCTATAGCAACTAACACTGTAATAGCTTGACTTTGCGTGTCTGAGATATTTTTATTTTTACGATTATAATTCATGCAATTATTCGATTCCCTAAATCTTAATTATTAATCATTAATTAATCATAATAATTAATCATCATAGCCAGTGGAAGTGTGGAGTAAAATCGTTCACTTCATAGGCACAAACCTAATAGAGTGCACCTAACTTTATATTTATTTTTTCTCTTTTTCTCTTCTGTAAAATGTGTAAAAAGACAAAAGGGGAGATAAAACAGACTTGTTCTTATTTAAAGCTCGCTATAAGATT
Source organism: Danio rerio (assembly GCF_052040795.2). Classification (NCBI taxonomy): domain Eukaryota; kingdom Metazoa; phylum Chordata; class Actinopteri; order Cypriniformes; family Danionidae; genus Danio; species Danio rerio. Next base: position 20,765,107 of record NC_141026.1, on the reverse strand, counting down.
AAATAATTTTCAATAGGCCAATCAGCTTTCTGCAAAACTTCATTGCGTCATCACCCACATTCATCTTTACAATATATTTATATTTATAATCTTTACAGTTATCGAAAATCGCACAGAAATTCAAGAATAAAGTTTTTAATAAACAGTACTTAACAAACGAGCTCTTCTATAACGTTAAATGTAACTTACCATAATGAAGAAGTGGACGAGGATGATATTGTTCTCCATTCGGGATATCTACTGGCATTATAAACTGTTTTCAGAAAAATTATTGTATTACTTTCTGAGGAACACATTTCTAAGAGTTTATTTACGCTAAATTTCATATTATTGCCGAATCACGGTGAAGCAGGGCATTATGAAAGGTCATGTGACCGACGTCCCTGACGTCACTCCTTGCGTAATAAATGTATGGCCAACGCACAATTAAGGTATGTTAATGAATTATATTTTTAAATAAAATAAATTGTATGATAATAAAAACAACAATAATATTCAATTAAATAAGGCTTTTAGTATTTCATATGTGATCATGGTAATTTGGTGTCAACTGATCGTGTCTGTTATTAAATTGTAAATAGAAATTAAACTCCAGGAATATATTAATGCTTGTGTATATTGTTTTATTATGCTGAGATGCGAAGACAGCTGTTCAAATGAGCCATTTTTATTTGAGTTATAGCTCGATCAGTGTATGGTGATGACGCAGTATTGATGAAAGATGATTGGCCTTTTGAAATTTATCCCAGAAATTCTTTTTTTATACATTTTTAATTTAATAACAAGAGCTTTTAATTAGAACTAGTCGGATTTACACCCCTTTTTGTCTATTTGTCTTTTACAATGTTAGTTGCTATAGCAACGAGTGTTATGATAATTCTGACTGCATATAAAAACAAACCCATCGCAATCTGTTGGTTGAGAGACGAGGCGACTTTGCAGAGCATTTCTGTGCAAATCCTGAGATTTCTGAAGCTGTTGGAGGATTTCTGAGAGAAGACTTATTATAAAGATCACAATTTCTTTAAACATTTTTATTTTAGTTCTTTTTCTGATTATTTTGTTTTAAACATTTTTTGTTGCTCTTTTTTCATTTCGTTTTTTTTCTCTTCTTTTTCTTTACTTTGTTTAACATTTATTTTCATATTTGTCTGTATTTGTCTGTTTTATTGCAGGTTGGAGGAGATTGTCCATGTCCCACATGGGTGAAGAAAGAGGAGGTAAGTGTTTTTAGTCTTTCGTTTGTTTGTCATTGTATATCACTGTATGATGCTGTATGATGTTTGACTAATATGAAAAGGATTCCAGAAGTTAACAAAAAAGATTTATTAAAATTGTTTTGATATACAGAAGATACACAGGACAGCACCACTGAGCTTACTGTTTTTTTGGCTCCTCTGCCTTCACATTTGGCTGATTCTGCATCCACAGACCAGAGGAACAGCAAGAGGAAAAGGCAGAGCAGCAGCCAGCAAACACCGTCCACCTCGTCCAGCAGACCAGCCAAACGCTCTCGCAGAGGTCAGCACTGCTCATCTTCTAGATCTTATGGCTCAGAAACGAAATGATTTGTCATTGAAGAGACCCCAGCATGTTTTCTCTTTCTCTCTTTTCTTCATTTCTTGTGCTCTTCTGTGTTGCAGACTTGTACCTGAAGGGCCCGTTGCTGGGACAAGGTGGATTCGGCTCTGTGTTTGCTGGGATCCGCAGGTCTGATGGACTGCCAGTAAGAGATTTTCTTCCCTCCTTTGTTCAGACATGCTTTAGAAATGTTGCTGTCAGTAAATGTGATGTGTCACAATCAGGCAGGTGTGATTTACTCTGCTTTTTCTGTCTGCAGGTGGCCATCAAGTACGTGTCGAAGGACCGGACCCCGGAGCGATTGAAAGTTGTATGTTTTGATGTGAATCTGTTCTGTTTGCCATGTGTGATTCAGTTATGGATATAATGGAGGGTTTGTCCTGCAGGATGGTCAGGGTCGGCTGCCGCTGGAGGTGGCATTGATGACCCGTGTCACGTCAGCTCCTGCCTGCCCCAGTGTCCTGCAGCTGCTGGACTGGTTTGACCGTCCCAGACGCTACATCCTGATCCTGGAGCGACCGGATCCTTGCCAAGACCTCCAGAGCTTCTGTGAGGAGAACGGCTGTCTGGATGAGCGTCTGGCCAAGAAAGTGCTGGTGCAGCTGATCGCGGCGCTAAAACACTGCGAGAGCCGTGGTGTCCTGCACCGGGACGTCAAACCAGAGAACCTGCTGATCTCCACAGAGTCCCAGGACATCAAGCTGCTGGACTTCGGCTGTGGAGATCTGCTGAAGCGCTCGGCCTACAAATACTTTGCAGGTGAGTTTGAGTTACAGAAGGAAACGTTGTGTTGATGTTTGTGAACTTCTGCTGATCCACTAAAGGGAATTTGTCTGTACTGGAGCATTTTGAGAAGATGTTTGTGGTCTTCTTATGTCCCTCAGGCACTCCTGCATACGCTCCTCCTGAGTGGTTTCGTAGACATCACTACAATGCCACTCCAGCTACAGTCTGGTCAGTAGGAGTGACGCTCTACAACATCCTGTGTGACCGTTTCCCATTCAGAGGCGCACGGACGGTCACGTCCAGAAGCAGACTGACCTTCCCTAAGAGCTTGTCAACAGGTAAGAGATTCAGACACATTCAGAGATGGCCTAGCGAGCGAGCAGAAGTGTGTTGTTGTGTGGTTCTGAAGACGGTGTTGTGTGTAACAGAGTGCCGTCAGCTGATTCGCTGGTGTCTCAGTGCAGCACCGGCTGATCGGCCCAGTTTAGATGATCTTGAGAGTCATCCCTGGTTGCACGGCACAGGTGGCCAGTGACATTACACTTATCTGAATCCAGCAGTCATGGCTTGCGTTGCATTGTCAAGTTCAGTGTAGATAAACGCTGTCAATGATTTGTAGACGGAGAGCAGGAGGGGCAGAGGAACTGAGGAGAACAGATTCTGATCCTGAGCTTCCTCTGCTGCATCTGAGGCTCTGTGTGAAGCTGTATGAGCTGAAGACACACACATACACACACACACACACACACACAAGCTAGTCTACAGTAGACAAATGTACAGTTTCTAGACCACTTCGAGAAAAACGGAGACAGATGTTAAATAAATCATGAACAATAAAGTTATTTTATACGCAATTACAGCAGTTTTTTTTTTCTTTACTGGTTTCACTATAATGTAAATGTTCAAACCTACAAAAGCAAATTGTTATAAAAATAACTGAAAAAGCCTCCCGTGATGAAGAAGGCAAAATCATATTTATGTAGGCTAGAAAATAATATGTTTTGTAATATTTTAATCCTTTATATGTATATGCTATATATATATATATATATATTTATATATATATATATATATATATATATATATATATATATATATATATATTCTTATTATATCCTATATATAGGCCTATCTTTAATATTTAAATTTTTTTATATGTAAAGATATTTGCGTATTGCTCTAAATCTTGTGTGTTGGCTATTAAGCAGTGTGTAAGCAAGGTGCAACTCTGCGCTGGAGTTTAGACCGGCTTTGTTTTGGTCTAATGAAAAATCTATTATAGTTTCTTAAATTAGCAACGCGCCAGCAGTGCGCCTCAGAACGCCTTCCTTTTTAGAGCAGAAGGCCTATGGGCGCACATATGAGCGCAAATGCATTTGCTATTTAAAGAGCGTGGCGCAACACCTCAAAACGACTCTTGCGCCAAGCTGAAACTAGCAAACAAGTATTGCGCAGCGCCTTGCGCCACATTGCGCTGGGTGTATGGTTGGGCCCTGCGTGTTTTTCCTCATCTCAACATTTTATATAATGAAACACACAATAATTTAATATTTGTTTAACATATAAAGCTCATAGTGTTAATAACTCTGTTTACTCTACACTTTGTACCGTGATTTTTATGAATGTTTATTATGAGCAGGGCCGGATTTAGTGATTTGGGGGCCCTAAGCAATTCGAGTCATGGGACCCAGAAGTCCTTCAGTAATAAGCACTTTTCATATTTGCTTATTTATTTAGCTGTCTTTATCTTAGATCACTCTGTCTTGCTTTCTATATTTTTATCTTAACACAATCTCTACATTTAAATAGATTTGTTTGCTTAAAAATGAGTTCACAACTAAAAATAATGAATAAACTATTTGGTTTTTAAAACTAAATTTTCATCTGATTTGACTGCTGGACTGATCCATTATTGGGGGTGGGGGGACACAATTGCACACATACTAATTAAGGTAAATTTGTATTTCTTAGAGCCTTATTCTACAAAGTATGACAGGAAATGACATTATATATAATTTATAGAAACTGTTATTAGTATTTATTGTCGGCCTCCAGACTTCCTTGGGGCCCTGAGCGGCTGCTTACTTTGCTTATTGGTTTAATCCGCCCCTGATTATGCACTGTAACCCCTGCTGTTGTCATTACTAAAGATATTAAGTTAATACAACTTGACATTACTTAAAATACCAAGTTTTGGCATCAAAGGTGTGTTTAACTTACTCATTAGGCAGCAAAAACTTTTAATTCATATTTTAAGTTCTCTGAACTTAACATTTTAATTTCTTTAAATGATTCTCCATGTCTCTGTTTAAAATGATTGGTTGTGCTTGAGATTCTGCCTTGACAACCGTGCTGATTGGTCCATATACAGTATGTTATATGACACAAGGTGGTTATTTTGCTTGTGATGCTGAATTTTCCTGAAGCGCAGCAGGACAGAGGCACTACCTGAACCCATCTGACGAAAGAGAAAAGTTAAATTAGTCAGTAGATATTTAAATGCTGATAAACATTTTTCCTAATTGATATACACGCTGGGGCAACACAGTAACTCAGTGGTTAGCACTGTCGCCTCACAGTAAGAAGGTCGCTGGGCCAGTTTGCATATCTGTGTGGAGTTTGCATCATCTCCCCTTGTTCACGTTGGTTTCCTCCATGTGCTCCGGTTTGCCCCACAAGTCCAAAGACATGTGCTATAGATGAATTGGGTAAGCTAAATTGTCCGTATGTGTGTATGTCCTGGTCCTCCAGGTTGAGGGTTGATCGTTGGGCTAACAACCCACCTCGTAAACATTAAACGTTACGAAACACCAACATGGTGTGGCTAAATATCAACTTTGATATAAACGACTCTGGGAGTAATAAGTAAAGAATATAAAAGCTGATTAGTCATTTTAAGTTATCTATACTTAAAAATTTAAGTTAATTTAATGAACAGACCACATTTGGTGAACTCAATTAATTGAGTTGTAGAACAACTCAAATGAACTGAGGGAATCACTTTCCTCAAATCATTTGAGTAGTCTCAACTTATTAGTGTTTACAGTGTGAGTCAAAGAGTCATTCTGTGATTCTGCAGTGATGCTGAGTAAATAAGAGATCAGCTAAATCATCTAATAAGAGTTAATACAATTTCATACATATTTAACACAGAAAACAAACAAAACCTACGTGAGACCAAGAGACTTTATTGAAAGAAAAAATCATGAAATGAAGTCATACAATGCGTCATTCAGCAGCAATCATAACTTAAAGATTGTAGTCAGTTCTTGTTTTCTCAGACCTATAATAAATGATTATCTTTGCAAAACGCATGATCTATTTTGTATATGGTGACATAACCTGTTATATGATGTTATACTGGATAAAGACTGCCAAGGGTGTTAAGACATTCAGAATAACAATATTTCAGACTCAGAATATGGGCATGGTTGTACAATTATGTCACTGGAGCACAATTAACTGTCTTTAGAAATAGAAATGACAGAAGCAAATACATATTCATTTTTTACCTTCATAAGTATCCTTGCAATGACGTGAAAATGAGATCGCAATAAAAAAAAAAGAGATTTTATGTCATATTGTTTATCACATAAAATCGTACATAGCAGTCAACACTGAAATCCATACATAATACATTACGTTTGAATGAATCCCATTTCTGTGATATAAATAATAAACATTCTGAACAGAGAACTGTAACATTGAGCAAATACAGCAGAGATACAATAGAACTCACAATGTAGTCACTATCTATTGAAACCAAGTTTGAAAAAAAAGAACTTGAATATATTTATTATTTATTATTATACAAATTTAACAACAAATGACCTGTTAAAATGTCACAACATTACATTCAAATCACCATCTGTTACTTGCTGCTTACTTTTATTACAGTTGCGTTGCCTAAAAGGGTCAGTTCTTAAATGATTAAAATAATTTTTCTCAAGTATGTCTGGACAAATGTGACAACGTCACACTTTCAGTTATCCAAGTCACTGCAGCACATCACGGTAATAAACAAAGATGTAAACAAAGTACATTGCTTTATGAACTATTACAATTACTTGAAGCACAGTCAACATCAATGAAGTTGAGCCAAGTAAAAATGTCAAAGATTAAACAATGAGGCCCTTCTGAAGGCTGAAATAAATGATTAAACACTGACTGTCATCTGGTTTGTAATCAACAACTATTTTCAGACCAAAGAATATCATGCGCTGAATGAAACAAACTTTGTTACAAAGAATAAATCAAGAATAAATGTCACCTTCAAATGTAAAACATTATTTTGTTTCCTATAAAAAGTGATTAGTTACTTAAGTGAAGAGATCAAAACTGCTGCCTTAAAAGTGACCAATTGACTTCCCTTAAAAATATGAGGACCTATTAAGTTGACTTAACTTACCTTTTTATAGTCAACTAATTGCTTTTTACAGCGTAATTAAAATGAGAGTCATTTTCTCAAAATCACAACATTTATGACTGCCCGTTTTGCCACTTACGAATTTAAAATGAAGCATATTTTCATACAATTTATTGCTCACATTACATGTATGATAACTTAAATACATTTGAATATACTGTATAATATGACTAAAACAATTAGTTTGAAATAAATAAGAGTAATAACCGCTAGACATTAAGTATGCTTAGAAACCCGACATTGTCACAAAAGTAATACCTTGTTTGTAACATAGATTAGTTTAGATAAGTTTATTTACAATTCTTTTTCATAGGCAATCATATTGACAAATGATACAACACACTCTCTACTGTAAACAAACAGCTTCAGATCTGTGGATTTAAACACTGTTACATTTCTTTCACACACAAACTGTTTAATTTCAAAAGGCTTCAATTTATTGTCAAGAGCCATGGGTACTGATTTAGTTTTGCTTGTGTATGTTTTATCCCAGCATTCTTTACAATATATTCTTTTGTGTTCAACAGAAGACTATTTTTATTTTTAGATGAACTTTCCCGTTTTATATCTAATATACTGTTTATAAATGTTCAATTTTTTTAATTCTCAAAAAATACACAAGGACCATGGGTTGCCAGGTCCAAGAAAAGACAGCTTAATGATAGCTGTGCTCTTTTGCTCACTTGTAGTGGTTTTTGGGTTGCCAGTTATGCTTTCCAGGATCAATGTCTATTATGTAAAGAGTTTTCATTTTGCACATTATGAAAGTATCCCCAAAAAGCGCAAACTGCAACTTCAGATTTTTTTCCTGCAGCTGCATTTTCAAAATAGCCCAATTGTGCAGGAAAACTGCAATCCTGGCAAAACTGACCACCACCAAATTTAACCACACTGCTAAGAAAAAAAACTGCTGCTGCTGCTATTTTTACTACTACTATAAATAGTACTACTACTACTACTACTACTAATAATAATAATAATAATAATTTTCCTGAATAGAAATCAGTATAGAATTATTTTGAAGACAATATAGAAACATTGGTAATGATCTTTGAAAGCTGAGCTTTGGCCTTTAAAATAAATTAAATCTATTAAATTACATTTCTTTAAACTTTTGCATTCTATTATGATTGATTACAGAATGTTTTAAATAAATATGTTGAAATACATTTTATTCAGAACTTACACACATCTGTGTTTAGCATTTATTATGTTGCTTGCTTTGAATCTCACCTGGCATTTATAAGACACTGTGCCAGGCTGATGTTGGCAGGTGTTCCAGTAATGGTGATCTGGCGGTCTGATGACCCCTCCATGGCATTGGCAATTTTGATCTGAGCTCCAGACATTTGACGGATTTCATTAATTTTGGTGCCCTGACGTCCAATTATACAGCCTATTAGCTGAAAATATAGTTAGGCAGATTAAAATGAGTTCCATGCCTGTTTCTTCTTTGATTAGGGGTATAACGACTAATCATAATGTAAAACTGTGAAATATAAATGTGCCGATGTGCATCGCTTATGTAAACAATGGGTCTTGCAATACTGAACTTGTTTTTTTTTTGCAGAACTCGACTTATTGTATAAGGTATATTTCACCCAAAAAGGTCAATTCTGTTTCCCTGTCTTACACTGATAATGGTGTTTCAAGGCTGTGAAATCACACGTTTGTTTACCACAGAGATATTACAGATGATACATTTGTAAATGATGTTCACTTTGTTTTCACAGAGAGAGATTCCTTTGCTTTATGAGACCTCAGTGCATCGTCAGGACTTGAGTGTATCGTTACAGTCCTATCTTTGATACAGTTACCCCAAAAACTGGCACACAAAGTTCATGAGTTCTGGCCTGTGAACTGGCATCCACACCTATTAACAGAACAAATGCAGGAAAACTGAGAAATACAGAGAACACTGAACACAACATTAAGCATGTTTAAACTGTGCAACTGTCCAAATCTGTTATAAAACTCTTAAATCTAATGCAAAATTTCCTGATTTACAGTAAAATACTGTTCATTTTTCAAAGCGACTGACATTCCAGGAGTTTCTAATGGCACTTCACATTTAACTTTTTATTCACTTTTATTTACTGATTGTTCTTAATTGTTCTTATTATAAACAGGTTCATGTTAAATTTTGTTATTAATTTTAGGTTTTTGGTTTTTGTCTCAGGGATGTCAACGGCAAGCACCAAGGAATATCATGCAGCTCACACTCCCAGTCCAACTTCACCCCAAAGTACTCCAGCGGATATGGGGGTGTTTTAGAGAAACTCAGGTTTACCTGTTTGCTTCAGCCAAGACCGGCCACTGCTCCGCTCAGCACAGATGCACTGGCTCACTGCTGGCTTCGGACATGTGTATCAGGCAAGTTTGCGTTTCCCTAGTGAGTCTTCTTGTACAGACCGTGTGCAAGGTCAGGGAGGACGAGGAGCAGATCTTGCTGGTTGCACCACACTGGCCCACCCAAACCTGGTTTCCAGAACTCACACTCCTCGGGACAGACCCTCCCTGACAGATTCTCCTGAGGAAGGACCTTCTTTTTTTCAAGAAAAAGGAGAAGGTAGTTGGAATTTTTATAGGTTTAAAGAAGGCATTTGACACAATAAATCATAATATATTGGTAAACAAATGATAAAGGTATGGTATTAGAGGAGTAGCCTTGGACTGAATAAGCAGTTATTGAAAAAATAGGCAACAGTTTGTGGAAATTGGCAACCAGAAATCTTCATATCTAAATATAAAGTGTGGCATAGCACAAGGATCAGTTTTAGGTCCAATATTGTTTATAATTTACATTAATGATATGTGTAAGATATCATAGTTGTTTAAGTTTATATTATTTGCAGATGATGCAAGTATCTTTTGTTCTGGGGATAATTTACTAAAACGTATGGAGTTGATTAAAACAGAAATTAATAAATTGAAATTATGGTTTGACGTAAACAAATTGTCATTAAATATAAGTAAAACAAAGGTTATGTTGTTTGAGAAATTAAAAAGTCTAATACAGGGCTCGAAATTGCCACCATTTTGGTTGCATTTGTGCCCGAGATTTAATCTATGCGACCTCATAATATATGTGGGAGCATTTGAGCGACTGCATATAGTGGCTGTAGGGCGACCTGTTAAGATGTTTTCTAAAAACGTGCTGAGTTGCTCTTCCCTGCTGCTATATTGGTTAATATAAGCTGTAAATCACTCAAGGGTTTCGCCTGTCAGATGATGGAGCTTTTGTTACCGCGGGAAATGCAAACAGCTGAAGAGTGAAAAGTAGCCTACACACAGATTTGCAAACTCCACCTAAAGTTACAACATAATGGCGCCGATGACAGCGATCATGACATGTGGTGAATGTTGATCCGTCAGCCGAGATCACTCGAGTGTTTTCGGATAAGGTGCCCGAAGATTGATGCGTTGCATTCACTGCGTGTTCAGCGCAAATGTCCGCTAAATGTGAAATCTAACACTGTACACATCATCGCCAAAGAAGCTCGCCTTTGCTAAGTTTTAATTGAATCTGTGGCTCATAGCAAAGAGCGGTATTGCGCCAGTGGTCATCACAAGAATCCTGCTCTGCCTGCTTATAAATTGGTGCGCTGACTCGCCTGCTTTCCACAAACACAGAAAAAAGAAAATCAGTTAATAACAAGACTGAGCATTTAAAATGACACAAACCCAGATCAAAACCTTTAAAGAGTGATAGAAGTGAGACTTTTATTACTTTCTTTTGTCCATTCTTTCTTAAAATGTATATTTTTATTTAGTTACTAACTAAAAAAAAACTGTTTTGCAGCTTTCAGCCTTGAATTGAATGATTTAATACAATCTTTTGTTTGTTTTGTAGCAAAAAATATTATTTATTAGATAAAAACAATAGTGCAAAATAAATATTTCTTACTGCAATGCTTCATTTTAGTTTGATGCAAACCATAAATTTATTTTTCATAAAGTAACAGACTTTTTTAGCAGATAACTTACATTCAAGCACATTCAGGGCAGCATGATCATGGGAGATGCAATTCATTGTTAGTATTATTGTCATCATTAATATTTAATAATGATTAGACATACATTCTGGAATTATTGCTCACAAATATCAATAAGTCATCTCAGCATTAGTTAGATAGTTGTTTCTGGTTTTTGTTAGTCCTAATTGATGTAGTTTTCAAATACAATCAGTCCCTTAAAATACAAAAAAGTCATTAGACTGATGGAAAATGTGAGGTATTAGGAGCATACAAGTCCTTTACTTTTTTAAATGAAAGATACTCAAGTTCAATAATTTGGTTCAATTTAAAACAGCACAATTTATGTTTAAAGCTAGGAATGAATTACTTCCAAAATGCATGCAAAAGTTATTTAAAGAAAGACAAGGGGGATATAATCTGAAAGAAGAACTAAGTTTTAGGAAGTTAAAAACAAGGACAACTTTAACAAGTTTGTGTATGTCTGTCTGTGATGTGAAATTTTTGATTGGACCACTGACCAGCCGCCGGTGTCTCCGCTTGCTCTCCCCCCTTTTTGGGTGTTTGATCATGCCTTCCCCACCACACTTACATTTATAGAGCAAGAATGAATACGACTCATTCCCTCCTCCCAGGTAGAGGATGAAATGTCAATTCCTAATTCCCTCTCCCAAGAATCTTTAAGGTGTGCAGTAGAGACCGAAACGTGAGAAGCATCTCTAAATCTATAAATTTCAAGATCTAATTTCAAAATCAGATCTTTAAATTTGGTCACTAAAGGTTTTTCCATTGGGCACTGCCTCAAAAGCTTGTACAAATCATGGTCAAGAGAGACTTCCTCGCACTGAGGAAAATTGTGTTTGATAAAATGACGCACCTGTAAATAACGAAAAAAGTGTGATTGTGAGAGTCCAAAAGTTTTATATAAGTATTCAAATGTGGCCAGTTTGTTATCTACACAAAAATCCTTCACTGAACTCAGTCTTTTGTTACTCCAAAAAGTAAAGATCTTATCAAGTTGTCCGGGCACAAAATCATGATTTTTGCAGATAGGTAAATAAATTGAGGGATACTTAATCTTTAATGCCATTTTCACTTGTCAGGGGTGCATTTCTGAAAACAATAGTTAGCCAACTAAGGTCCCAAGTTCCATCTTTGTAATGAATAAATATAAGGCAAAGAAAAAACATAGCTTCTGGTCAGTTTAAGGGTGCTTTCACACCTGTGAATCGATTCAGTTGTTCCGAAACAGAGATTAAAATTGTTACATTGTTGCTCTTTGCTCTTGGAGCGGTTCGCTTTCACACTGCAAAGTTTCTAATCGGACCAAAAGAGCTAAAGCAAGTCACGTGCGAGTAAACTCTCCTTACATTGGTCAGAGTGTCAGGGTTTATTTTGCAGCTTTCCGCTCAGCTGTCAGGAGAGGTGGTGGTTTGGTGGTGATTGACAGGGTGCGCGTGTGACGTGTCTGAGGAGAGACACGGTGGGGAGGGGTGAGAAGGGTGCGCGACGATGCCTATTTGAGGACTGGGAGAGAGACGCGAGATTACCGAGAGATCATCACTCGTTTGCGGGCATCCGGAGACTCGCGAAACTTCCCGCCATACTCATAATTCTCTCTTTATATAGCCGTAAGCCTATTACATATCCATAAAACACTGTGATATAACCGCGCTCGGATCTGATCGCTTTCTCACTGCAATCGAACCGCTCCAGGGTTCGTTTCAATCGAGCCGAGACCACCTCATTTAAGCGATCTCGGAGCGATTACTTTGGCGCGGAACAGAGCGCGATTGCCCTGTTCACATATGCCAATCGAACCGCGCTAACTGGGCAAACGAGATACGTTCCGAAACAAAAGTGTAGGTGTGAAAGCACCCTAAGATATTCCATAAAACACCTTATAGACTATGAGTCTTTTTTAGCTAAAGGTTGCCCTTATGTTTCCCTTTTCAATCTAAAAGTGTTGCAAAAAATAACAAAGTAGCTTTAATGTAATAAGTTATAATGTATTGCTTTGCTGCGTCCTCCTTTATGTTTTAATAACACATAATAATCTTTACACCACATTAAAGGCACAGCAGCCAGTAACTTTCAGTTGTCGTAGAGTAGTTGATTACTGTTACTTTTTAGGTATTTTAATTACAGTTACTTATAATGCACTTGCGCTACATTGTAAAATAATTAAACTTGGTGAATATCACTATAAAATTTTATCCATTTTTCTTCTAAAAGAAGAGAGCTTTAAAATCATCGTAGTGCAGGTGCACATGATTTCGTGCCAGTTTGCTGTACAGTCATATTCTAAAGCAGATGTCAGACTCTACTAAAGCCAGTGGCTGTTTTACGAAATGAAAATATTCAATTTACTTCACTTTTCTGAAACAAGCAGACAAGAACATTACAGTAATATGCAAGCTATGTCCTGGGGAGAAGAACTATCAACCGCCTTCAACAGCACAAGTAATTTACTAAAGCACCTGACATGGCAGCATAGACAAACACTTCTGAGTGATCCCTGTTCATCATCAACAGATAACACTGCGGCAACAAAATCAAAACTTGATTTTACTTCACCAGCGCAGATAATGTCTGAAGGTGAACTTAAAAAAGTTATTCCAGGCTAAGTTGTGGAAAAGATGCTACCGCTGCTTACTGTAGAATCTCCGTTTTTTAGGAGCATATTAAACAAAATGCCTGTGTCTGTCAAAAAAACAGCACTGCCTGATCGAAAAACATTTTCGACTTACTTAGATAAGCGTTATTCTGACCTAAATATGGAGCTTAAAGGGACATTTAAGAGTTTGGAAAATAATTTTATAATTGCTGACATTTGGACCAGCCATAACAAAAGTTTTTTTTTCTTTTCTGAATGACGACGCATTGGATTGATCCTTCTACTTTTGTAAGAGGACATGCAGCACTAAGCTCGTAAAAGAGCTTGGGGAAGACACAAATATGATGTGATCAGCAATGAAATCGAGCAAGTACATTCGGCTTATGGACTGAATTCTAAAGTGACAGCAACCATGACCGGCAACGGGTCTAATTTGATCAAAGCTTTTAGAATGCTCCAAAAATCACTCTGATGAGGAATCCAAAGAAGATGAAGAGGTGACATTTACTGATGTTGAGCATACCCTCTTCACAGAATCTGAAGGACAGTTTTCCTATCCCTCCACACTTAAGGTGTGCATCGAGAAATGGCTTCAAGCAAACAAGTAAAAATTCATCTACAGAAGTGCAACTTCAAAGTATTCTACAACAAAATCAAAAGCAAGTTCTTCTGTTACTTCAGTATTAGTAGATATTTGTAAAAAAAAAAAAAAAACTCATAGTGCCTGTTTCAACACGATGGAATTCTTTTCATGACGCCCTGTTTAGGATCACGGACATTCCCCTTTCTAAATTAAATACCGTCTGCACTCAGTTTGGAATCAAATGCCTCACTGATCGGGAGTATCTGTTTCTAAAGAAGTAATGTATTGTGCTGAAGCCACTCACTTTTGCACTAGACATATTGCAAGGAGAATATTTTTGTAACCCTTCTTCCAACTCTGGAGATTCTAATGTCCAAAAAATTGTTGTTTTATTTTTCATGCTATTATGTGAAGTGTCTGAATAAGTGTCTGATGTTTTTTTTTTTGTCTCATAGGCGATCAAGGTGCGCTTTTCCTCAATGATGGACAATAAAGAAGCTCTCCTGGATGCAGTCACTTTGCTTAAATTTAAGTTATGATGGATCAGAAAAAATGAGAAAAAAAGACATGGTTAGGGCAACGATAATTACAGAGTGCCGTGGGTTGTCTCTTGAAGACCAACAACATGCTCAAGATCACAAGAACACTGCTGACTCCAGTGATGATTTTTTTCATTTGAGGAGGATGACTGTACCTACTTTGCTGAAACAGAGGTGATGGAATATTTAAAATCTGCTGGGTTTGAGCTGGGTGTTTTTAGCCAGTTTCCCAGGATTAAGGCCACTTTACCGAGGTTCAACACAGCCACACTATCAAGCACACCAGTCGAAAGGCTTTTAAGCCAGAGCGATCTTTAGCCAGACTGTCAATTGAACGCTTTGAGAGATTTACATTAATGAGATACAACCACTTTTTCAAAAACAAGGCAGCTAAATAGTACAAAAAGGTTTTTGGAAAATATGAGTGCTTACAGTATGCAAGAAATATGGTGCTTGTTGGTTTAAGCAAGTGTCAGAGGAATACTGTTTGTTAATTAAAGGGTACAGTTAACTTCACTTTGTTTAAACAGTTCACTTTGTTGAAACACATGACATGATTACATACAGTACATTATGTATAAATATGGTAATCATTGCTTTGAAAGTAAGCTTCATGATTACAGCTTAATGCATGTCATGTTTAACATTTCATAAATTTAAGCTTTTTTGTAATTCAGATATGCAGAATATTTTTTGTTGTTGTTCAAGAATTGTGTTTCTAAAGGTTACATTTCTTGCAAAAAATATGTATTTAATTATAGAATGTTTTTATAGAATGTAATAAAGATGATTCAGAAATCTAAAGGGCTAAACTATTTCATGTTTGATTCATATGTTTTGCTTGTTCATTTATTATTTACAGAGTATTTACGTGATGCGCGCTATATAAAATGAGAGTCTGCATAGGCCCACATTCGTGCCAATCTGTCAGATAAAATTGGTTAAAACATCCGCAGATATAACGGGGATCTGCGCATAACGGGGTTTTATGCATCCCGCAATATGCGATGTCAAGAAGCTGACTAAATAAGTAAGGTAAACTGCACACACTTTATGATGTAATGCTAGATAGACCCTTCTCTCAGTGCAAAGCATAACTAAACCTTTACATGTCCATGCTTAATCAAAGGCCTAAAAAAAGGTCTATCAATTAAAGGATTATTAACAATCAATAGATCATCAAGTAATTTTTAGCATCATTAAATAAAATATATTAAAGGATATTTCACCCTAAATTTACCATACTCACCATTAAAAGAAGAATTCATCCAAAACTGAAAATTCTGCGACCATTAACTCACCTTTTACTTGTTCCAAACTTGTTTTATTTTTTTTCTGATCTTGAACAATAATATCCAATAACTTGTAATGTCTTTAGTTCTTGAAAATGTGAACAGTAAATGCTGAATTAAGATTGTTCTTTTGCTTATTGTTTTATTTATATTATCAGACAGCTAACGGGATTGGTATGCTGAAAATCCTATACAATTGATTCAAATAAATATTGATAATGACCGATATGAAAAAAGACTATCGTGATAATTTCTTTTGCCATATCGCCCAGCTCTAGGCACAACATTAGAGACCTGTTGATTTCTGGCAATTACTGACTTAGTATGATTTAATCTAGTGGCTAAATCAAACTTTCTTTATGTATGAGCAAGCATGGGGAGGCCTAATAGTATTTAAAGGAAATTAGCTTACAGTAATATCCTCTATCTAAGTACCAGAACTGGAGAGGTTGTGTCCGTGAGCAGATGTAATTGGCCAGCATACTGACTCTTAAGCGACTTCGGGTAAACGAATTAACTGAAAATAAGGATTTATTAGGTTACTCAATCTAAATTAGACCTAATCACAACCTATGAGGTGATCCGCTTGAATTTGATAAATCTAAATATAAATAATTATAAATTGGAGTGAGTTTAAATTCAGAGCTGGAAACAAATAAATTAACTAATAAAAATATTTATTTTCTCATTGGCTAAAAAGGCTTACATGCATTTAACCTTCACCCATGTTGTTAGTTCCGTCATCGGACTAATAGATTGAACCTAACTATGTTTTAACTAAGAGCTGTTGGTGCCCCAAAGCAAAAAAAAAAAAACTTTTCACCTCGCTCACCACGACGTTTTGGCATATGCCACGAATCAGAGCTTTGATGCTGGACCATGGTCTGGATAGGGGTGCTGGTGCAGGTTGTAGACTTCCAGCAGTCTGGCCGCCTGGGGGCCACGTCAAGGGAATGACAGCGGTGCTGGAGGCCACCTCCTCCACAGCTCCTGGTAATGGTAAACGGCATGTGACTTCACCCAAGAAGAGAGAACAGATATGTGTGGCTCCTATGCCACAGCAGCTGGGTCTCCAGCTGATAGCTGAGCGATCAGCTCTTCAGTGGCTTAAGCTGCGGTCACATTAAGCAGGTCGCACACCAGAAGCGCTGCTCGGCGCCGCAACACGGCGCGCACATGACAGTTTAAAGTATCGCACACCAGACGCGCACATTCGAATGATATTTAACATGAAACTAATCAGATGGCGCTCTGTGGCGCGGCTAAAAAATCCTGATAGAAACCTATGTTTAGAATTCTAAAATGCATGGTGCTGCGTGGCGCTGCGCGCCGCCGTGCGGCGCTTCTGGTGTGCGACCTGCTTTAGAGTTTAAGCATGCGATATTCTGTAGTACGGCGCTGCAAAAAGAGGGTGGGATTAAACGAGCTTATTAGACATTTAAAAAAGTGAGCAATTGCTCCATGTTTTAAATTTCTGTCCAGAGAGGTCATGTTTTGATCCTCGATTGGTCTCACGCAGTCAAGTGATGCGATTTCGCAGGTCAGAGTTCACCAAGCTTAAACTTTGCACCGCAGAACCCTGCAAAACTTGACGCATGACCCCGCGTTTCCGGTCTGACGCATTCGCGTGCATATGAATTGAAGTCTATGGGAGAAAAAGCCCAGTGTAACCGCAGCTTATATGTGTAACTGCTTGCTGTGTGTGCACTGGTTATATACTCTACTAATGATTAATCACCAGCACCTGCAGAGCTGAATTCTGACAACTCATTGGCCTTCATTGGCCTGTTTTCTTAAGCTGTGATCACACTAGAGTTTGAGCTTGTGAAATTCTGTAGTACGCTGCTGCGAAAAGGGGTGGGATTAAACAAGATGATTAGATCTCACGCAATCATGTGTTACAATTTCGCAGGTCAAAGTTCACCAAGCTTGAACTTTCCAACTCAACTATGAAACTTTTTTGCCTGAGCTAGCATTTCCGGTCTGACACATTCGCATGCGTATGAATGGAAGTCGTATGGGGAGAAAAGTCCAGTGTGTCTTTACTTTTCATAGAGATTGGTCATCTAATGATCTCCCATTTGTGTCAGAAGACACACGTCTACATTCCTCCTTCAGGGAACATGGGTTGCGTTAGTAACCAGGGGCCTCATGTACGAAGACTTGCATTGAAATCAAACTAAAACATTGCGTACAAACAAAGCTGTAAATAAAAAAAATTCAGATGTATGAAACACTGCGTACGCCGAATCACACGCATATTGTCTTTGTACATCCGAATAAACGTAAAACTGAGCACATCATGCACGAGCGCAAAACCCCTCCCTGCCTCCTCCCCCGTATGAATATGCTAATGATTCTACTTTGGCAAAACCCAACGAAAAAGCAATGGCAAAAGCTAGCAAAAAAAGAAACTTTGAACAGAATGTGAATTGGAGGTGCTGCTTTCAGAGGTAGACCGGAGAAAAATGGTGTTATTTGCAAGTTTGTCCTCCGGAATTAATGACAAAAGAAAAAAAAAGTGGGAGAGATTAGCTGATGCAGTCAACACAGTGGAGTCTGAACATCGTACTGAGTGGATTAAAAAAGAAATAGTATGATGTAAAAAAGTAAAATTTTGTGGTGTCTTTAACAGCATGAGTGGCGTAGCTCGTAAAACGCATGACAAACTGTTTTGACACGTTCGAGCATGAACTCGGTTCGAATCCAGCATCTGATGAACTCATTCTTCTTCCCTCTTCTTCTTCTTTAATGTTTGGCTGGTCAACTGCATGGTATGGAAACCTTATATACCTTATATGCGGATGAACCAGTTTCATACAGCTGCCATTGCACAGCTCAAATACACTTTGTAGTGTGCAATTTAACACAACTGCCTCTAGGAGTCACTAATGGAAATAAAACAGACAGAAGAAATGCACGTACGCCAGGCATGACGTTGGCGTGGACCAGCGGACATTCCCATGTTCATTCAGCATTAGTAAATCCAAACGTGAGCATGAAACCTGGCGTACGCAAAGTTTTTGTGCGAACGCAGCGTTAATACATGAGGCCCCAGGACTTTCAGCTCAATGTATAATTTTTTCGACATTGCCTGTTGCCCTATTTAGCAACTTGTTAGCAAACGTCTTTTTAAAGAAGCGCAACTGATTTTTAAAATATCAAGAGTGGGATGTAACTGGTGTTTTTTTATGTCAGAATAAAATGTGAGAGTATCTGGAGATTTTGTTAGCCATGAACATTTTTCAAGCAAAAACCCAGAGTAAATGGGGAGAAAACCAGAACTTCTAAAATGCCAACTCGCTACGAGGTTTTTGCATACAAATTGACATCATAGTTCCTCTACACTGTTTGATGTTATGAATTTTTTTCATCTTGAAAACTTGATATGGTACAGTATTTTTACAAACTGTATATCTGCAGTCTAGCCAAAAAAAAATCTGTCTGAAATGCATCTATAAAAATCTGCCTTAAAAAATAAGTTGTCATAAATATATCAAATGTTCAATAGTCACGTTTAAAATAAAAATTACATTTAAAGCCATTTTAAATGGTATATAAGATTCAGTTTCAATAACTTTTTTTAAATACCCCTTGTCAGTAATTAAGATTTACACAATTCAAACTTAAATACTTTTGTCATTTTATAAGCTCTATTCACCTTATTCTGCAATGTGGTAGTGCACTGATTTTTTTTGAGACCTGAAGTTTTGAGCCAAAAATGAACCAATGGCTGCGTCCACTTGTACGTCAAGACTAAGGTCAATAGATCTTATAAGGCTTGTTCACACCAAATTTATTTTTTGATTATGCTTTTATTTTAAATTTTACCTTATAACCAGAAGGTGTCCTCAGTGTGCTATTACTGCATCAGCACTATTGAGCTTGTGACGTATAATTAAACAGTGAATTTAGCAATCATAGTCAATTTCACAGCATTTTCAAAGAAGGCAACACAATCACACTCAAAATATAGCACTGGAATCCGTTGGTATTATACAGCAACAAATGCACTTTGCAGGGCAGAGGGAACCTGATCTGTATAGTAACCATCTGTATGTCAGATTATACGGCAGAAGAACAAACTTTTTTTTTTTAAATGTACAAAACAGATTGGTAATAGTGTATATTTGTGTCATATGATGTTGAGTGCCATTATTACAGTTTTGAGACACAAACGATTTTCTTGTAATTCAATGAATAGTTTAACTGCACAGTAAAGCCAGCTGTAACAACAGCATGGAAAGTTGTATTACATTATGGATTTGATATATTAGGGTCAAAGCTTACAATGATTTCATGAAAATGTGGAAAAAATAAACTGCTGTTCAGTTTGCTTTGAGTTTTAGAATAACCCTTAGCAGCTTTCTCTTTACTTTCTTTGTATTTGTACACAGATGCTTGCATTTTCATTAAAGGACATTAAATTATTAAAAAGTACAAGAAGATTAACATTTATTTAATTTTTATTTCTTTTTAACAATGAGGTTTACTATCAAGACTTGTTCTGAGACAGGTTGAATAACAATTGTAATAGGTTCCTTACACAAAGCTTTCAGCACAACGTAGTCAGTACTGTAAGTTAATATTTGTTTGCAAGCTTATTGTAACATACCTGTTCTGAAAAGGACCAATATATCAGTTATTTCCTAGGAAAGTTAAGTTCAATCAATCTATGACACAGTAGTGCTACCAAAAAGTGATGTTTTCTATAAGCTTCTGTCAAACTGGTGCTGCCATTGCAACATCTATAATTAAGCCATTCCGGTAACACTTTACAATAAGGTTCATTAGTTAATGCATTTACTAACATGAACTCATCATTAACAACACATGTACAGAATTTATTAATCATAATTGAACAATTACTAATGCATTATTAACATCCAAGCCCGTGCTTGTTAACATTAGTTAATGCACCATGAGTTAACATGAACTAACAATGAACTACTGTATTTTCATTAACTAACGTTAACTAACATGAACGAATACAGTAGTAAATGTATTGTTCATTGTTTGTTCCCGTTAGTAAATGCATTAATTAACATTAACTAATGAACCTTATTGTAAAGTGTGACCGCCATTCCAGTGGCTACTAATGCAAAGTGTTAAATTAATCTCTAGATTTCAAGCATTTCACTAGGCATTTGCTCATTGTATCAATTCAACGACAACTATAATTTATTGGATTTATATTATTTCATATAGGGGACCAAATCAATCCGGTAAATCAAAAGCATTGCATTAGTTAAAAGAAGAGTTCAAAATAAATTGCTGGAAATAAATACATCTAATTTTAGTCAGAGTTCCGTTCGTTCTTTAAGACCTTTTCTTTCAACAAATCTAATATGACCTGCCTTTCCTGACTCTCCAGCTCAAATCGACGTTCCCGTTCTTTTCTTTCTGCTCCAAGACGCTCCCGATCCAGTGCAATTTTACTCCTCTGGATTTCTAGCTCCTCTCTTCTCAATGCCATCTCCTCCTCTCGCAGACTCTGTTCTGCTTCAAAGCGTTTTTCCAGGAAGCTCAGGATCTCTGAGTAGGTCTGGCAGCAGCACTGGCATGGCCTTTTGGCTGTTGGAGCTGTAAGCTCTGCCTCCTCCTGCTCTTCAGGTTCTGGACTGGCTACAACTATTAAAAATGGCACAAATGTGCTAAAATTAGTGTGATTAAAAGCTAACAGTCAACAGACTTTATGCTGTTAGATGATTTACACACATTTACAACTTCATTAAGAGCACAGTGGGTAAGATCTACTGATCAATAATAGAGAACTGTATTGCTCATGATGTCATAAAAAGCAGAGCCAGTTAACCACAAGGATACAGTTCCCTACATTGTCCATGAGCCATATTGAATTAAAAGGAAATTATGACTTATTACATGAGAAACATTGGCTTTTAGTATCAACCCTGCTTCAATACACTTACTGTAGGTTTTAAACAACCCAGAGGAACAATTAGTTTGATCAGGTGTGTTCAATTAGGGTTAAAAGTAAGCTGTGCAGAAATCTGGCCCTCCAGGAACTGAATTGGACAAATGTGATGTATATCGTTCTACTATACAAATTCCCAAACATTAAATTATTTTGCTATTTTATTGTTTGATATTGGGACACATTTGTGCTATCAGTAAAAGAAGCTCTAATATTGACAAGATGATCTATACCACAACTTTCATTCCAGAGGGCTACTATCCTGCAGGGTGCAGCTACAACCTTAATCCAACACCCCGGCATGTAGCTTTTTAGTTATCTTAAAAACAATGATTAACTGCGTTTGATTAGTGTGCCTATCTCTGATCTAGCAGAATGAAAAAAGAATGTCTGTTTTTAATTAAGAGCAGGTTGTAATAGTGTATAATATTATTTGTGATCCCCTTTTAAATTAAGCGAAAAACAACTATTATCACTAAAGGTGAGATATGATGTTTATTTGTTCAGACACTTTGTAAACCTGACCATTTATTTATTTTAAATACATATAATGCATTGATAGTTTTCTTCAAGGAATACAAAAAAGGCTGTACACAAAAGGTCAAATAAAGCTTTATGTAAAATATTTTTTTATTACATACCTTAAATTTAAAACAGTAAAATGGAATGATGAACAAGAATCACTGAATAGAAATTTGTTTTCTATGTGTGGTAAAATATATATAAAATATAGCTTTTTTTTTTAAAAAGGTGCCATTGTCAGGGTTTTGTCATGTAATGATTTTGTTTTGCCACTAAAGGTCCTCATTGAATTCACTTATCTACCTAGGGAGTACTCACACTATGTGCAGTTGCCTTGAACTGGGCCGAAGCACGCTTGTCCCCCCTCCTGTCTCCCCAAACGGCCCACGTTAACATTGCATTCGTACCCGAGCATGCTTATGTCATTAATGATGCTCTGTTCTGTAAGAAGCACTCTCACTCAGCACTGGAGATTTCTTTAGTTATATCGTTTTAGTCGTTGGGATGCAGTGACACGCCGTCAAATATTTCGCCGAACACATCAGCCACTTTCGTGGCTCATAAACAATCATAAAGTCCTTATGCTTCAAGAATTAGGAGTTTTGCTAAAGGTGCAGCTGTCGTGCAGTGAGGAGTTTGTGTCTTTAATAATCTACAACATTTTGCGTTCATTAAACACTAAGAATTATTAATAAATCCATATGAAAAAGTCCAGTAAAAGTCACATTTCTTCTTAAGTTTCGGGCTCAGGCGCACTTTGCACTCACACTACAAGCGTACCGCGCCAAAGCCCAAGTGAACCGCGCTCTGGCACACCTCTTCCAACCGGGCCAGGGCCAGCCAACTGAACCGTGCCTGAGCCTGATTCACCGATTCAAAGCACTCACACTTTTCAAATTATCCAAAAAAATGGGCCTGGGCACGGTTCTTATTCCATAGTGTGAATACGCCCTTAATTACTTAAGTAATTAGCGGTGTGTATTTAAGTTGACCCATTTCCCTTGCTTCTTTGCTTGGTTATCGGTCGTTGTCAGTCACGTGCGTTTGTTGTGTGTGTGACGTCACACGTGCGCCATTTTGGTGGTATCGTTTCTATGAACAACACAACAACTCTCGAGAGACAAAACAGCGTCGTACAAGTTTTGTATACATCTGGATGGAAAAACACACGAAAACGGAGAGGACGTTGTACCACAACAAACTTAACCAAGATGCCAAAGATCGCTATTTTGAAAAACTGTCCTTTATTCAGGACATCAATCCATACGAAATTACTTCAAAACAATGGAGTGGCGACCCCTCGTTGCTTCCTCCTACTTCCTACCTGGACATCGTAAACTACCTTGTTTATGGTGTAAGTGCATACACAAGTGAACAGTTTAGAAACTACAAGTCTTTAGAAGCCCATAGACACTTCACAAACGGCTGGGTACAGGATTTGTACTCATTTCTACAGACAGACTGTCACAACTCAGTTGTAACAGCAAAGGTAAGCTGATAATATTGTAAATAATAATAATATAAATGACAAAAGTCATAGTATTTGTCCAGAATATTTAAATAAACGTTGTTTTGATTACATTTATCGCTCATATTTGTAAAAATACCTTCGACAGAAGCATCTGTGTAATGATTTGTAAATGTAAATATTAGATTGTTGTTATATATTAGAACATTGCAATACATAATTAGAATGTATTACTGTTTAATAGTGTTCCAATAATTTTTCAATATACATTGCTTTAGTTTGAACACTATAATTGAGTAATGAAATCTAAATGTGTATTGCAGTTTTCTAATATCTAAATACAATGTAATATTTACATTTGCAAATCATTACACAGATGCTTGTGTCAAAAGTATTTATACAAATATGAGCAATAAATGTAAGCAAAGCAAAACAGAACAAAAAAGTAACATAATATTGTGTTTTATTAGCCAAATACATTACAGAGTTCATTGTTAAAAAGTGTATTGAATCCAACATTAATATGTTTACTCTTGTATTATATACAGGTCTTGCACTCACAGCGTTTAAATGACACGCCACTCAAGCCTTGGGCCATCATCAATTTAACAGGTGCTATATCCTGTTGTCACTGCACATGCATGGCAGGAATAGCAGAAACATGCACACATGTGGCAGCTCTACTTTTTAAATTGGAGGCAGTAGTACGATGTAGGAAGACAACCACTGTGACTGGCCAGCCTGCATACTGGATGATACCTACGAACATTACAAAAGTGGGAGCGGAGGCAGGACACAGAATAGACTTTACTTCAGCAAAGGCAAAAAGAAAGTCTTTAAACAGCCTTTGGAATGGTGACGTTACCAGTGTGCCAGTATTACGGACTTCAGAGAACAAGTGTAAGTTTGTCATTGCAACACAGGAACAGTGGGACTCCTTCCTCACGCAGATAGAAAAAGCATGTCCTAAAGCTGCTTTTCTGTCCACCATGCCTTTTTCTTGTGAGCCATTTGTGGACCCTGTACAGCCGTTCTCAGCACCTGAGTCTCTGCACAGTCTGCGGGATAAAAAAATGGACGGCAGTGAACTGTCCGTTTTGCGCCAGCACTGCAAAACCTTAACCTGCAAGGCTGATGTTTCACCTGAGCAGGCACACAGCATCGAAGGACAGACAAGAAAGCAGCACAGATGTGCAAGTTGGTGTCACTTTCGTGCTGGGAGAATTACTGCATCTAATATGCATGCTGTCTTTGTGGCTGACTTAAACAATCCTGCACTATCAACAGTTAGGGCAGTGTGTTACTCCAATACTACTGCAAACAAGTTTCCTGCTACTGCTTGGGGAAGGAATAATGAGGAAAATGGGCGAAAACAGTATAAACTGTGCAATGCCAAACATCATACTGACATGAACATAACAGAGTGCGGGTTTATCATTAACCCCAAGTTTCCTTAGGTTGGAGCATCACCAGATGGCTTAGTGAAGTGTGCTATCTGTGGAAGAGGCTGCATAGAGATAAAGTGCCCTTATAAGTACCGGGACAAAATAGAGGAAGCATGCAGTGACAAAGACTTCTGTTTGACAGTTGTGAATGGCAAGCTTCAACTAAAAAGATCAAGTCCATATTACATTCAAGTCCAAACTCAGATTTTTGTGGCTGAAGCACAGTATTGTGATTTCATTTTGTGGACTTTAAAAGACTGTGTCGTGTTGCGTATTACACCTGACCCCCAGCTGTGGAGTGCCGTTCTCAAAAAAGCACAGCTATTTTTTGAGTGTGTGTGTCTCCCTGAACTCGTTGGTGCTGCCTTCACTCAGGTTTCAAGCCAGATGCCTCTCAAAGACAGTTTTGTTCCAGCAGAAAATCTCCGCAAGAAACAGCGCACCTCAACAAAACCAAAGATGGGCAGGAGCAAAACAGCTGTTAAGTTGTGGTGCCTTTGTCGTGGACCTGAGAGCAAGGACAACATGGTAGCTTGTGACAATCAAAACTGCAAAACAGTTTGGTTCCATTTTAAATGTGTGGGGCTGCAGCTTGCACCTGTTAAAGAAGCCAGTTGGTTCTGTCCCAAGTGTTCGACTTAAAGTGATATGTGTACATAATATATGACATATTTATATCGCAATACATTTATTTGTGTTCAACAAACGAAAGAGACTGATTAAGGATTGTCAGTACTTTGCGGGCAAGTTGTTTCTGTCCCAAAGTGTTCGACGTAAAGTGACATATGTACATAATATATGACATATTTATATCGCAATATATTTATTTGTGTTCAACAAACGAAAGACACTGAGAAAGGATTGTCAGTACTTTGCGGGCAAGTTGTTTCTGTCCCAAAGTGTTCGACTTAAAGTGACATGTTTACATAATATATGAGATATTTATATCGCAATATATTTATTTGTGTTCAACAAACGAAAGAGACTGATAAAGGATTGCCAGTACTTTGCGGGCAAGTTGTTTCTGTCCCAAAGTGTTCGACTTAAAGTGACATGTTTACATAATATACGCCATATTTATAGCAGAATATATTTATTTGTGTTCAACAAACGAAAGAGACTGATAAAGGATTGCCAGTACTTTGCGGGCAAGTTGTTTCTGTCCCAAAGTGTTCGACTTAAAGTGACATGTTTACATAATATATGACATATTTATATCGCAATATATTTATTTGTGTTTAACAAACAAAAGACACTGAGAAAGGATTGTCAGTACTTTGCGGGCAAGTTGTTTCTGTCCCAAAGTGTTCGACTTAAAGTGACATGTTTACATAATATATGACATATTTATAGCAGAATATATTTATTTGTGTTCAACAAACGAAAGAGATTGATAAAGGGTTGTCAGTACTTGCGGGAAAGTAACTAGCAAGTACATGTAAATGTTACGGTGAACTTTCAGTTTAAATAAAACTACAGTTTGACAATGTTTACCTTTGAGCAAAGGCACTTCAGTTCTTTAAAGCATTATTTTGCTCAAATAATTACTGTTTACCTTGTGTTTTGTTTGAATATACAAGTGTCTTTTGTGATTAAAACAAAATAATGATAAAAACACATCTTCTGTTATTCTCCTTTTATTTACATTTGTTCGTGCATATTTATTCAGAAAGAAAAATCACACACCAAACACACTCTAGTAGTTAGGGGGAAAGTAAAGTTACAAAAATGCAAAGGAATTAGCTGTGAATCTATCAAATTTTCAAGGAATTCATTTATACATCTGGCTTCTTCAACCCATGCTGAAACTAAAACTCTACTACACAACAGTAGGACACAGGTTTGTAAGTGCACAACAGACAGTTACAACCTTATCTAAAAATTTAACTTCTTCACCATCACATGGAAGTATCATGTTGATGGGCACAGTTCCTGTTAAGATTTTGTATTTTTGACAAACATTCCCGATTACCCTTTCCACATGGATTCTCAGATGTGCTATTTTTCTGGTCTCCTCCACATCTCTAGCAGCTAGCTGACTGTAACCCTTTGTAAAGGTCGGTAGTTTGACTTCTGCACACAACATGCCAACAGATTCTTTTATGTCGAAACCTCTGTCAGCCAAAACAATATCGCCTGGCAGCAAATTGTTGAGAAACCCACTATGCTGTGTAATGTGTTTGTCACTTGTACGGCCACCCCACCCTTTTGATAGGAAACAAATTGAACCTTTTGGTGTAATACCTATTAAATACTTCATTGTGTGATTGTGCTTATAGCTGGAAAACATTTGTGCACGTGCTTTAAGATTTGATGGTTTCTCTGTGAATATCTCAAAGCAGTCAATAATTACTGCTACTTTGTGTCCAAACGATTGCACAAACTGGTGAGGCATAACTTTGTGCAAAGTTTCTCTGTCTGGCCATACAATGGAGCACTTCAGGTTTGCGTGCAGAAAAGAAATCA
Source organism: Danio rerio (assembly GCF_052040795.2). Classification (NCBI taxonomy): domain Eukaryota; kingdom Metazoa; phylum Chordata; class Actinopteri; order Cypriniformes; family Danionidae; genus Danio; species Danio rerio. The sequence continues at coordinate 20,737,533 of NC_141026.1, read as the reverse complement.
TTTCACTAAATGTTCTGTAGACTGTCTTTGGTGAAACGTGAAAGAGGTGGGCTAAGTGTTGTGCAGGCAAATCCAGTCTGAGGCGCATAAAGGTTAGAAGCAGCATCTGAAATGGACTAAGAATTTTGTTTTGGTCAGGCATAAGGGGCACCAAAAAGTGAAATAAGGCCATAAAGGTTCCTAGGTTTGGGAGACCGGTGTAGTACTTTACTTTGTCATCATTATTGTTGAAAAATCCTTACGACATCCTGTATTTGTCCAGTTCACAACGCAGCTGTCGGTTCTCTTCCAAAAGACGGTTTACTTCCACGTACCTGTCAATGCACAATTTACATTCAGTTTGTGTCTCATGTACCTCAGTGTGTCTGTCACCATCTTCAACCTCATGTGTCACATCCTCTTCAGTGTGTCTGTCACCATCTTCAACCTCATGTGTCACTTCCTCTTCAGTGTGTCTGTCACCATCTTCAACCTCATGTGTCACATCCTCTTCAGTGTGTCTGTCACCATCTTCAACCTCATGTGTCACTTCATCTTCAGTGTGTCTGTCACCATCTTCAACCTCATGTGTCACCTCCTCTTCAGTGTGTCTGTCACCATCTTCAACCTCATGTGTCACCTCATCTTGAGTGTGTCTGTCACCATCTTCAACCTCATGTGTCACCTCATCTTCAGTGTGTCTGTCACCATCTTCAACCTCATGTGTCACCTCATCTTGAGTGTGTCTGTCACCATCTTCAACCTCATGTGTCACCTCCTCTTCAGTGTGTCTGTCACCATCTTCAACCTCATGTGTCACCTCCTCTTCAGTGTGTCTGTCACCATCTTCAACCTCATGTGTCACCTCCTCTTCAGTGTGTCTGTCACCATCTTCAACCTCATGTGTCACCTCATCTTCAGTGTGTCTGTCACCATCTTCAACCTCATGTGTCACCTCCTCTTCAGTGTGTCTGTCACCATCTTCAACCTCATGTGTCACCTCATCTTGAGTGTGTCTGTCACCATCTTCAACCTCATGTGTCACCTCCTCTTCAGTGTGTCTGTCACCATCTTCAACCTCATGTGTCACCTCCTCTTCAGTGTGTCTGTCACCATCTTCAACCTCATGTGTCACCTCCTCTTCAGTGTGTCTGTCACCATCTTCAACCTCATGTGTCACCTCATCTTCAGTGTGTCTGTCACCATCTTCAACCTCATGTGTCACCTCCTCTTCAGTGTGTCTGTCACCATCTTCAACCTCATGTGTCACCTCCTCTTCAGTGTGTCTGTCACCATCTTCAACCTCATGTGTCACCTCCTCTTCAGTGTGTCTGTCACCATCTTCAACCTCATGTGTCATTTCTTCTGTGTCTCATTCCTCATCAGTGTGTCTCTCACAATCTTCAATCTCATTTCTCACCTTCTCTGCACGTCGTTCTCCCCCATGTTCAGCTGAGTGCAGTGTAGACTTTATTTCCCCCCTCCTGGTTCGTCTTGCAGAGCGTGCAGTGTCAGTCTGTTTAATTTCTGTGTGGCCCAGATGTAGAGATGGTGCCCAGTCTGGGTCAGTGTCCATCATTTCATAAGCAGGTTGGCCTGCATATGACAAAAATAGAAATGTAATTACAGCGAAACATTGTTCACATAGAAAGAATAAGTACAATAAAGCACTACATTGCTACATAGGGCAGTATGTCACTTATAAGCATAAGGAACCTGATAGGTGTAACGCTTAACCTCTTAAAGTATTAACTCAGTCATAGAATTAAATTTTCTTATAATTGTTCAATTACTTAAATTAGATTTTTCAACAGTGATTTCCAAAATGATAAAAAAAAAAAAAACAGTTTCATAAAGCTGAGATGTGGAGTTTTTAAACATTTAACAAAAATGCTCTACATGAAGAAAAATTCTGGAAGGTTTTCAAAAAAATAAAAAAAAACATAAATAAAGCGTTTTACAAGGGGTGAGTAAATCAGCTGAAGTCAGTTATAACTTCCGTGAATTTAAATTATTTTCACAATTAGCTTTACTATCAGATTGTAAAATGTTGTACACTCAAAACAGAAGTGTTACATTGAATTAACATAAGCATTTAAAAGCCCAATCAATGATAATCGTAAAGTAGCTTAAAAAGTGCTTACCTTTGTGGAAATGTCGAGAGCAAACATACATATACGGAGATATGTTTGCAAAACATATTTTTGCGTCTCACTGCAGCAACCCAGGCCATCCGACGTCTCTTTGTTATTTCTGCCACATTCTTTCCATATCCTTGCTTCCAGGTGGGAAACTTAAAATATTTGTCGTCGTGATTAATTCTGTTTCCTTTTCGATCGTGCGACTTACTGTTACAGTTCTTAACGCAGCAAGAACGTACCATCGTGTTTGTTTTGAAAATCGCTTAGACCTGCAAACTGCTCTCGCTAACTCTGATACAACACAAATGGCGGCCAACACCCATAATGCAATTCGGCGGTCGCGAGGGTTACGTCACCTGACAAAGACCGATTGTTGATTCTAGCCAGTGTTTGCTGTAAGATTGGCCTTAAATTTTTTAAAGAATTCTTTTCTGAAGTTTTTAATGTTTACCATTTTGTGATAGTTTTGCTTTTTTTTATATTATCCCTAAAGTTTTGTGCCTCAGATTTTTGCCTGTTGGCATTTTTTGTACATTTTTGAAATATAGATTTTTTTTTCTGTTTTTCTAATGCATTTTGACAATGATTTGAAATTTATTTTTTGTAATGAACTCTGAAGAAGTAGTGTCTCACTGTTGGGTTCATTAACTTTCCGTGGCTCAGTGGTGGAATATTAACACTGTAACACCGGAGACCTGGCTTCTTATCCTGACTCTGACAGAATAGCCAAGCCAACATCATGAACCCAGATGCACTATGACCCCAGGATCTTCTTGCCACAGTGGCTGATCATGAATCTACTTTTGCGATGCGGCCTCGGCATCCCTTGCAGAAGCTCAAGTGATCTCCCTTCTGACAGAACCTTGCCTGACCACCCATTCAGCAGCCAGCAAGAGACTTCTCACTCTTTGAAATGATAATGGCAGTGTGGCTGAATATAATGAGGCCCTTATGGTTTGTTTCCAAAATAGTTTATCTGAAATAATCAAAAATGATCTGGCTACTAGGGAACCTGCTCTTGATCTCTAGACTCCTATGGATCAAGCAATTAGGCTAGATACTCATCTGAGGGAGAGAAATCTGAACTGCTTCTCTGTCCCCACAATGCCCTCCACTCCAGCTCCCACTCAAATGTTACAGATACCCCAAGATGTTTCAGAACCTATGCAATTAAGTAGGACTCGCCTTTCCTCTATAGAAAGAGATCACTGCATGAGAGAGGTGTTGCCTTTATTGTGGATTATTTGGTCATTTTTGTTCCTCCTGCCCTCAGCTTTCGGGAAATGCTCCATCCCATACAGGCAGGAAAGGACTGTAACGGGAGGTACATCCAGTTCTTCACCTTCCAAATGTGGGTTGCTTCTTCCCATCACAGTCACTTGGGCAGACCAAAAATGTCAACTTCAGGCCTTTGTTGACTCTGGTTCTGCTGGAAACGTCATAGATCTCACCCTAACCAAAAAGTCTTAAAGGGCACTTATGGCAACAGTGTTGCCAGTATTCCACTGTAAAAAAAAATTATAATTTTCAGCCTTATAACTTAACGAAAGACATAATAAAGTTGAACTAATATGCTAATAAAATTCCTTAAACAAATTCTGCATGGCAACTTGGTGAATAGTTAAAGCTGCTGTTAATGCTAACTGAGTATTTATGTCAGCGCATGTCAGGTTTGATGTGTTGCCTCTGGCTTGCTTGGTTGTGATTGGTTCAGTGTCTCTTCAGTGGTTCATTCTTCAACAGTAGCTATGTTTCCATCCAAAAATGCGAATAAACTTTATGCACAAAACTGGATTATCACATAAAAGTTGTGCGAATGAAGCATCGTTTCCATTTAACGAGTCAAAGCGAACAAAATCGTCACTTCCTGATTAACTGGCGCCAAATATCAACAGTAAAAACTGCATTTGCTGCAGTAGGAGAAGCTGCATCAATCTTTTCTAAATAAATGCACCTCAGAAGACAATCCTGACAAGCAGTGAGCGGGCAGTGGCGTTTGAAGGTGTCAGACGCGGAGCACAGGCACTCTTGATTCTGGAGGTCATTAATAATATAATAACATTAATACTGAAATGGTAAGGCATTTTATAATGACCAAAACAACATTTCAGATGTTTTATATTGTGCTAAGCCTGACATTTTGTCCATTCACACACATTTTAAGCATCACATGATATTTTTTAACAAAATCACATGACCTTTTTTAATGCGCATGCTGGAGTTTGTGCGGTAAAAGTGTTTCCATCACAGTTTATGCGCATCTTTTCTTTCCGAACAAAAAGTTTATCCTACCCAGTTAGGCGCATACGTTTTTTATTCGCATTTTCAACAATTATGCGCATCATGGCGTTTCCATTAACTGGTTCCATCCATCAACAAGGTGGATGGAAACATAGCTAGTGACAATTGAATTACACTGAACTGTATCAGTTTTAGGACCAATAACAATTCTAGCCCTTCCCCTTACCCAATTCTCTTTAGCTTAAGGCGTAGGACTAAGGTATAGGGCTAGATGCCCGTTGAAATGGAGATTTTTCAGGACCACACTCGAAACCAAGGGGTAAGAATGTTCAGTGTTACCAACTTAGTTGCTAGATTTAGTAACTTTTCAGACCCCCTAGCGACACATTTTTAGAAAAGCGACTAGCGACAAATCTAGGGTCTTTTTTGTGTTACTGGAGATTTTTATAGACTGTCATTTGTCCATACTGTACTGTCCCTACTCTTCTCAACGAGCTGCGGGTGACGCCATCGGCCCCTCCCCCGCCTCAGAGCCCTGACAGACGGCCCAGTCCTCCTCGTACAGCAGCCTCTCCCACCTGCAGCCTGAAAGCAGATCACCTCTCTGTGCACCGACGACAAATGATTTAGCACCGGTAGTGTGAAGGTATTCCCCTTGTACAGTCAAACCGATCTGCTTCTCCTTTATTTTAACAATTTAATTTGACCGTTTATTATTTTCTTGTTCACAATCACAGATAGTTTAGAGACAATTTCAGAACTTGTCTGAGAGATTACTGCAAATTCACTACACATCTATACTGATAAACTGTATTCAAACAGCAATAAACTTAGGTAAATTGACATGCTTAAATAAATCGTAGAGCAAATATAAATACCTCTTTTATTGACTAAAGGCTGTTAAACAAACAAATGGTAGAGCAAGATGATGTCAGTAATATGCAAATTAACTTATGACGTAATCTAGCATCTTTTAGCGCCTTTTTGGGCAAAGCTTAGCGCCTTTTTTTGAAAAACGTTGGCAACAGTGAGAATGTTTCCCAGAATACACCAGCTACAGTGGCAACATGGCTGCACACGGAAGTCAGGAGATCCACAAATAAGTATTTTTGTCATTATTATGTATTTTTACAACAAACAAGCATATGTTTTAAAGAGCATATTGTAGGTTAAAAAACTGTTTAAAAAAAAAGGTAGAATCGTTTGTGAAAATATTCTATAATACCATAAAATACCATATTAAAATGTTTTACGAAGTGCAAGGGCACAAATTTTAAAGAAAATGTGTCTGTTTTCCCACTTCCGCTTTTTTTTTCTAACCATCCCGGTGACGTCAGTGCAGGGACTTATCTGACAGACGCGCGCTGTTTACAGTGGGGCAGAGGAGCTAATAGCAGAACTGGTTGTTAGTTTTGGCGTAATTTATCATCATCGTGGTATATTATTGCGTTTATGTAAACTGCACAAACTCCAGCCTGTCAACAGATCAAGTCCACAAGTTTCCTCTTGCTCTTTTGGTTCGTGAAATGGGATGAATCCGATAAGAGTGATAGCTGACGCGAACGGCGAAAAACACTCCTGGATCAGTCAGAGATGCAGCTCGGTGAGCTGTACACGGTAAGACAACTCATTTTTCGTTTATGTTTGTCAACTTTCAAGTCCGTAAGCATTATTCTTTGAGTAATTTGAAGCAACGTGATATTGTTAAGCATATTAAATATACTTTTTTAAAGCGTGTAAAAATGTACACATATGATAAGACGGCTAGTAGCATCAGTTTGCTAATATAATAAATGTCTTGTATAGTTACAGCGTTGTGACTTTGTTTGCTTTGGGGTGTGTTTATTAGACTTTGGGAGACAGATGATGACCCGGAGCTGAAGGCTTTCTCTCCACTGGCCTCTCGGTCAACTGTGCTTCACTTTGGCTCACAGAATAACCTCAACTAAGGTAAAGTGGATTTTATATTCGCACATTCGATTAGTGACAGCTTGTGTGACACACTCTCAGTATTGTTTACCATAGTACTTTTATTATAATGACTGAAATCACACGTAAATATGACTTAAAAACCACATTAGCACTATTAAACTGACAGTGAACAATGTTGTACTTTGATAAGTCATTGGCTGCTAACATGATATTAGGGATTAGCAAATAATAGTCTTCTGAAATTATATTATTAGGGAGAAAGTCAGAATGTGGGAATATAAAACCAATTTTACCTCAGACATTGACCTCGTTTATCGGGTAAAATATTATGACCCCTATCGTGAATTATTTGTGCATGGTATTATTTGATAACAAAAACTAGAAGGTCAAAGAATTACTACAATATTTCTATATAATGCAGGCAGGTAAACTCACACTATCTTTGACTTTTTTTTTTTTAAATATTGGAAACGTGTTACCATTGACTTCCATAGTATCTGTTTTTCCCACTATAGAAGTCAATGGTTACAGATTTTTAGCTTTCTTCAAAATATCTTGGTTTGTGACCAACAGAAGAAAGTCAATAAGGTTTGAAACCACTTGAGGGAGAGTAAAAATATTCTGTCCTGTCAATGAGGAAAGGCACTTTTTATTCACATAGGAGGAATATTCATCTTGTAGAAGAAAAACAAATAACATTCAAAAAATTGAAGTTTGTTCTTACATGCTCACTTTATAATGGGTACAGTCTACTGTATATGTGAGATGGTTTGCAGTTCACTATCCAGGGGTCTGCAAATGTGGTTGGGTTTTCTGTATTGTGTTATATTAAAAATCATATGGTGAATTTTAAAATATACAATATTAATTAACATGATTTAAACTTTTGCATTATTTCCCCAGAATATATGCATCAGCCCTCACTGCGTGTCTGACGGTGGACTACTGGAGTTCATCACAGGCTCGACTTTGCACAACATTTGCTCTCCTTTCTAGATCCTTCCAGCGGGTTTACAAGGATGAAGCTGTTGGCATCTTTTTACACAGCATTCACAATTTAACACACATTAAAGACATGATGGTGTGGTACCCACATAAACGTTGGCCAACTTACTGAAAAATAATTTTAGGTTTACTTTTAAATGAGTCAGATTATATATTTTCCTTTCAGTATACACACACTCACACAGATACTTATGCATATATAAAGAGTAAAAATGCTGGGTATTAACACTGCTTATGATTTTGTGCTATATAAATAAAACTTGAGTAGCATTAAGAATTTGAACTTGAATTAGGGTTGAAGTTTATTTAATCATAATGCAGATCAGATCTGTTGATCAAATCTTTGTAAATATTTTATACTATTAAAACTGTACTTGTCTTTTTATGGATTGTTGCCTAAATGGGATCTGATACAGATAATCTTATACCCAATGAAAAAAATGACAAAAAGAAATATTTAAAAACTTATTTTAATTGTTTTAATATTTGATGTTGTTTTTATTTTAATACAGACGCTCTGAAAACCTTTTGTAAAATAAAAAAGATTTTCCAGTACCTTGTTTACATGTTTCTGCATTATTGCAGACTTTCTGTGTTATTTGTGTTTTGTATTCACTTATCTACTATTAAAAATAGTGTCAATGTGGCATAACTGTGTTAAATGCTCATTAGTTTCTGTTACTGGTAAGTATTAATACTTATAGATGATCAATACTAGCTTTGCTGTTGCCAGATAAGATTTTGTTATCTTACATATCTCTCTGTAAGCCAACACTGTTCTCCCTAACAATAGAGTTAAATTACACTTCTCAGACTGCTGGTCTGTCCACAGGCTTATAATTGTATGGCTGTGGTCTGTCGTTTGTGTGAGTCTCTCAAAATATCTTATCTCGGCATCCAAACGCGCACCACGATCAGTTGTCTTCATAGTGTTTATATGCGCGAACTCCCTGATCCTACGTCACTTCCGGTCTGGCGATTCAAACGCGGAAGTAAATTTCCGTGACTTAAAACGACTCCAAACGGCTTAATAATAAACTTTTACGTTTATTTTAAAGAAAATCTAATTCTTACTTTACTCTTACACACATTGTCTCACTGGGGTGTCTAACCTACAATATGCTCTTTAACACATTCATAATGGTGTTCGTGTTTTACCATCATGCTTTAAAAAAAATGCTAAAATAAAAACCGCTAAATTTCGCTATCTATAATGCCTAACAAAAACTCCTGTATAGTAATCCCACAACATTCTATCACTCAATGACACTTGAATACCCTATTAGACAAGTCTAGTGGCTAGGAATAAGCTTTTTACAGTGTCTGCTATAATGTTGATGTAGTTTTTGTGTGTTTACATAGATGAATATGGCCACGGTGTAAATGCACAGTAGTTATGATCTTATTGCTACATTATACCATTATGATAACATGATATATGCCTTCAGTCATTTCCTGGAAACAAATGCCAAAAAACAATGAAACTGGAATAACTACAGCAGTCATGATAGTCGATCTCATATGAAGCAAGAGAGCACGATGACATGATGACGGGTGCAGGTGCTGTAGTGGTGTTCCATTTCTTAGGATAAAATGTTGAAGCCCTTCTTCACAATATCTTAGAAGGGCCCAGGGGAAGGGGTGCAAAAATTAGAAATGCACCGATACTGATACCAGTATCGTGTCAATACTTGGATAAAATACTCATACTTGTATCGTACATGAAAAGCCAAGACCACACACCGATACCAATCAACAGTAATTCACTACATGGATATGATTTGTTGTCCTATTTTACTTCAATGTCTTAATTTATAATTAATGTATTATATATTAACAGATTAGTCCCTATAAACAATCTGTTTACAAAATACATTATTAGGGATTTTTAGTCTACTAAAGAATAAACTGAATATGAAATATGATACTTGCTAAACATGAAATACGATCCTTGTTTAGCTGATCACAGTAAACAAGCTAGTGCTCATTTTATAAATAAACTATAAATAAAAAAGGGAAAGAAATTTTTAGTAGTGGAACATTCTGTACAAAAAACTAAAAACTACAGGCTAAATAAAAACGCCTCTTCAGAGCTGAACATCACTGCGATCACTGCGCACGTGTCAGTTTAAAGCTTCTGTAAAGATCAGACAGCCTATGATCGCACAATAAACACTTCATGTAAATATATAAATATTTCCTTAAGTATTGTTAATTTAATATTTGTAACGATATAATCTTGCTTTTGGTTATGTCGATACCGGCTTTGAGCTCTCACGCGCGCTCTCTCTCTCACCAGTGGCAGTTGACCTAGGCCTACAGCTGTGGTGTCTTATGAGTTGTGTTTTAAATGACAGCGAGACATGCTACATTTAGTTTTTATTGTAAAATATACATTTTAACCCAGTACACAGTAAAAAAAAAATTTTAATGACTTGACAATTGATAGTGTATAAAATCATTAAGCTTAAATAGGCCAAGCATATTTTTATTAATATTAAAACACATTAATACAAACTAGCCACCCTTTGGTTTTCTTTTTTCGTTTCCGTAGGCCTATATTTTTTATCAAACAAAAAATGCAATTAATTGTATTTTTGTTTTAATTTTATAAGAATTAATGTAATTATTAGGCTACATAACTCTGTGCTCTTGAGAGAGGGGGTAACATAACGGTTGCAGGTTTGTGCGCTTTTCCGGAGTGTCTGTTTGATCACGTTGGTTTGTTTTTGTTCTCCTCGTGTATTTGTTTTGATCACGTGTGATGACGGCACTCAGCTGGCTTGATGAGCTCGCCAGCTGAGGCTCATATTCGGGTCTATATATGGGCCACGTTTTCTGTGTGTCTTTGTCAGTTCGTTATGTGTGCTTATGGTGTACTGTTCTGTCTGTGTGCTTAGGATCTGAGGACTAATTTCTGGACCCTGTTTCCCATTCTGATTCCTGCCCGATCTCTCCTAGCATTAGCACCATTCATTACTTGATTTTTGTTTGACTTTGTCAATAAATATTATTTTTGTTTAACTCGCACTTGGATCCCTCTGAACATTCATTTATTCGTGACAGAACGAACTGACCTTCACCATGGATCCAGCGAGTGCATCACAGATTTCGGAGTTCCTCACAAACAGCAATGCCCGGATCGATCGCCAAGATGAAGCGTTAGCCACCACAGCACAGGCTATCCAGGCCCTGGTTGAGCAGGTTTCACTGCTGACTACGCAGGTTCAACAGCTGGGTTCTGGAGCAGCTCAAGCGACTCCTGCACCAGCCCCGGAGGTGATACCTGCGCCAGTTATTGCTAACGCTAGCCGCTCTGCTGAGCCTCGCCTTCCTCCTCCGACCTGCTATGCTGGAGAGCCGCACTTGTGTCGGTCCTTCCTGGCCAAATGCTCCTTGTACATCACCCTGCAGCCATCCTTGTTTTCCTCTGAGCAGTCCAAGGTGGCGTTCGTAATCACGCTCTTGTCTGGAAGAGCAGCCCAATGGGGTACCACAGCATGGAAGAAAAAGCTACCGTGTTGTTCATCCTTCGATCTTTTCTCCAAAGAACTCAAGAAGGTCTTTGATAGGGCCGCCTCAGGGAGAGAGGCCGCCCGAATCCTTGCTGAGCTCCGCCAGGGGAATCGGAGCGTGGCGGACTATTCAATCGAGTTCCGCACGTTGGCTGCTGAAAGCGGTTGGAACGCGGAGGCACAATGGGACATGTTTCTACATGGGCTTTCGAATCGGCTCCAGAATGAGATCTACTCTTTAGATCTGCCTAAGACGCTGGACGAATTAGTGGATCTGGCTATCCGGGTGGATTCCAGACTGCTCCGCCATGAGAGTCGCTTGAGGCATGGCAGATTTCTGGATCCTGTTCCTGAGCTTCCGGTCTCGGCGGTGGCGCCGGAGATGAGTAGCGCTGACCCGGAGCCCATGCAGGTGGGCAGATCCCGCTTGTCCGTGCAGGAGAAGCGCCGTCGGAGAACTGAGGGACTCTGCCTTTACTGCGGGGGGGCGGGGCATCGGGTGGCTTCCTGTCCCGTAAAAGACAACACCCATCAGTAGGTAAGAGGTTACTGATGGGTGAAATCAGTTTGGACAAATCCTCTGCGGCGGCCACATTACTACCTGTCACCATAACATGGGGTTCCGGAAGTCAGAACACCCACGCCCTTGTCGATTCCGGGGCGGAGGGAAATTTCATAGACTCCAGTTTTGCTTTCAGTTTTAAACTTCCGGTTATAGCTCTGGCACAACCCATTGCAGTACGCGCACTCAGCGAACTTTCCCTTCCCACTATCACTCACTCCACTAAACCCATAAAACTGATCACGTCTGGAAATCATGTTGAAAACATTTCATTTTTTTAACAGACTGTTCCAACACACCGGTGGTTTTAGGTCATCCTTGGTTGATTCTCCATAAGCCTCATATTAACTGGGGTCTTAATACTATATTTTCGTGGAGTGAGAACTGTCATCAGTCTTGTCTTTCGTCTGCTCATTCTGCTGTTTCTTGTTCTGTGTATCAGGAGGAGCGCATGGACCTGTCAAACGTGCCCAGTGAGTACCTCGACCTGAAGAGAGTGTTCAGTAAGTCTCAAGCTGCTTCTCTGCCTCCTCACCGTCCCTATGACTGTGCAATAGATTTATTGCCAGGTACGTCTCCGCCCAAAGGCAAGTTATACTCTCTTTCTATTCCTGAGAGGGAGGCCATGGAGAAATATATTTCTGATTCTCTAGCGGCCAAGATCATACGGCCCTCTTCTTCACCGGCGGGGGCGGGGTTCTTTTTCGTGAAAAAGAAGGATGGGTCTCTTAGACCCTGCATTGACTATCGAGGGCTGAACAGCATCACGGTGAAGAATACGTATCCTTTGACGCTGATGTCTTCAGCGTTCGAGCGTCTGCAGGGGGCTTCGTTTTTCAGGAAATTAGATCTCCGTAACGCATATCATTTGGTTCGCATGAAGCAGGGTCATGAGTGGAAAACTGCGTTTTTGACCCCCAGGGGACATTTTGAATATTGTGTTCTTGCGTTCGGGCTTTCTAATGCTCCTGCAGTTTTCCAAGCACTCGTAAATGACGTGTTGCGAGACATGATAGATCAGTTTATTTATGTCTACCTGGATGACATTCTAATTTTTTCTCGTTCTCTCCAGGAACATGTGCAGCACGTCAGGCGAGTGCTTCAGCAGCTGCTAGAGAATGGGCTTTTTGTCAAGGCGGAGAAATGCGTGTTCCATGCACAGTCTGTTCCCTTTCTAGGACACATTGTGTCAGTCGAGGGGGTGCGCATGGATCCAGAGAAGGTTCAGGCTGTGGTAAATTGGCCAATTCCGGAGTCTCGTAAGGCCCTGCTGAGATTTCTGGGCTTCGCCAATTTTTACCGGCGTTTTATTCGCAATTTCAGCCAGCTCGCCGCCCCTCTGATGTCCTTGACCTCCTCCAAAACTCCCTTCAGGTGGTCGAGCGCAGCGCAGGCTGCATTCTCCAATCTAAAGAGCCGCTTTGTTTCAGCTCCCATTTTAGTGACACCTGATCCCCCCCGGCAGTTTGTGGTGGAGGTTGACGCGTCAGAGGTGGGGGTGGGCGCTATCCTGTCCCAGCGCGCCACCTCGGATGACAGAATTCATCCGTGCGCGTTTTTCTCTCACCGATTATCTCCCCCGTAGAACGAAACTACGACATTGGTAATAGGGAGTTGTTGGCTGTCAAACTCGCTTTGGAGGAGTGGCGTCATTGGTTGGAGGGTTCGGGGGTTCCCTTTATCGTTTGGACCGATCATAAGAACCTCGAATACATCAGGTCCGCCAAACGACTCAGCTCCAGGCAGGCTCGGTGGGCATTATTTTTCGGACGTTTCGACTTTACCATCTCTTATCGGCCGGGTTCCAAAAACATCAAGCCCGACACGTTATCCCGTCTTTTTGATTCTTCCGAGCGCAATACGTCTCTTGAGCCCATCGTTTCCCAGAGGATTTGTATTTCTGCAGTGACATGGGAGATCGAGAGCAGGGTCCGCACAGCCCTGGACAGGGTAACGCCCCCGGTCGGATGCCCACCTAGTCGATTGTTTGTGCCTGAGGGGATTCGGTCTGACGTCATTCGATGGGGACATTCCTCCAAAGTGGCTTGTCATCCAGGGGTGAGTCGTACATTATTCTTAGTTAAACAGCGATTCTGGTGGCCAGCTATGGCACGGGACATACGCGAGTTTGTTTTGGCCTGTTCTGTTTGTGCTGTTTCTAAGACTTCTAATCGCCCTTCTGCTGGACTCCTTCAGCCGCTGTCAGTGCCTTCGAGACCCTGGTCGCACATTTCGCTAGATTTCGTCACCGGTCTACCGCCATCTGGTGGCAATACGGCTGTTTTGACCGTTGTGGACTGGTTCTCGAAGGCTACTCATTTTATTGCTCTGCCCAAATTACCCTCAGCCAGAGAGACAGCGGATGCTGTCATTAATCACGCCTTTCGCATTCATGGCCTCCCGACGGATGTGGTTTCTGACAGGGGACCCCAGTTTGTCTCTAAATTTTGGAGAGAATTCTGTCATTTATTGGGAGCGACTGTAAGTCTTTCTTCTGGTTTTCATCCTCAGAGTAACGGACAAACCGAAAGGGCCAATCAAGATCTCGAGCGCATGTTACGTTGTTTGGTTTCCCAGAATCCCTCCTCTTGGAGTCAGCAGCTCCCATGGGTGGAGTACGCACACAATTCATTACCAGTGTCGGCTACGGGCCTTTCTCCGTTTCAGTGTAGCTTGGGTTACCAGCCACCAGCTTTTCCCAGTCTGGAATCCGAAGTCGCGGTCCCCTCCGCCCACGCCTTTGTCCAGAGGTGTCGACGCACTTGGAACAGGGCCAGACCGACCCTCCTCCAAGTGGGTGCGCGCACCAAGGCTAAAGCCGATCGCCACCGGTCGAAGCCTCCCGTTTACGTCGTCGGTCAAAAAGTGTGGCTTTCAACTAAGAATATTCCCTTGCGTTCCGTATGTAATAAACTTGTACCTAAATTTATTGGCCCATTCACTGTCATCAAGATCATTAGTCCGGTGGCAGTCCGCCTTAAACTTCCTCCAGCGTACAGGAGAATACATCCCGTGTTTCACGTTTCTAAATTAAAGCCCGTTTTTCATACGGCGATTAACTCGCCCACTCCGGTCCTCCCCCCGCCGCGTCTCGTAGATGGGGAGACCGTTTATTCGGTTAAGCGCATTCTGGACTCGAGACGGAGGGGGCGAGGATTTCAGTACTTGGTGGACTGGGAAGGTTACGGTGCGGAGGAGAGAACTTGGGTGCCTGCAAAGGACATATTGGATCACTCTCTTATCGATGATTACAATCGCCAGGTAAGCGCTTCTGGGAGCACCAGGAGGTGCTCTTGAGAGAGGGGGTAATATAACGGTTGCAGGTTTGTGCGCTTTTCCGGAGTGTCTGTTTGATCACGTTGGTTTGTTTTTGTTCTCCTCGTGTATTTGTTTTGATCACGTGTGATGACGGCACTCAGCTGGCTTGATGAGCTCGCCAGCTGAGGCTCATATTCGGGTCTATATATGGGCCACGTTTTCTGTGTGTCTTTGTCAGTTCGTTATGTGTGCTTATGGTGTGCTGTTCTGTCTGTGTGCGTAGGATCTCAGGACTAATTTCTGGACCCTGTTTCCCGTCTGATTCCTGCCCGATCTCTCCCAGCATTAGCACCATTTATTACTTGATTTTTGTTTGACTTTGTCAATAAATATTATTTTTGTTTAACTCGCACTTGGATCCCTCTGAACATTCATTTATTCGTGACAGAACTGCCAATTTCAAGTACTCCGGAAACATCCTCCACCTGGAGTTGAGCCTGTCAAACTCTGATGTACTAAGTATGTCACGGTTGCAGGTTTGTGCGCTCTTCCGGAGTGTCTGTTTGATCATGTGGGTTTGTTTTGTTTTTGTTCTCCACGTGTATCTGTTTTGATCAAGTGTGATGACGGCACTCAGCTGACCTGATGAGTCCGCCAGCTGAGGCTCATATTCGTGCCTATATATGAGTGACGTTTTCTGTGTGTCCTTGTCAGTTCGTTAAGTGTGCTTATGTGTGCTATTCTGTCTGTGCTCAGGACCGTGAGGAGTTTCTTCTAGAGCCTGTTATCCTGCCTGATACCTGCCCTGTTCTCCTAGCCCTAGCACCGCACTCATTTCTTTCACTTGTTTTTGAGTTTGACTGTGTCAAATAAATACTTTTTGTTCACTCGCAATTGGATCTATCTGAACATTTATTTGAGTGTGACAAAGTAGTGACATGGGCAAGTTCTTAAATCGGGGATCCAGTAGGGTGGCTTTAAAGTAATGACCTGAGGAGTTATCAAAGACAGCCTGGAAGCACTGAGCCAACTGAGACTGCAATGTAGTCAACATTTTAAGTGCCTCTGGAAGAGCCTGTACATCATCATTCACCTTTAAAGGGCCATGAAACCCCCCTGTTTCAGCAAGGTTTTTTTCACACCTCTATTTTGGAAAAAGTCAGGAAAGTGGGCGTGTCCAGCTCTGTTTAGGGTGTCGGAGGAGCAAAAGAGGGAAGGTCTGTAAAAATTTGCATAAAAATGGGAGTGTCGGTTTGGGCACACGCTGATTTTCACAGAGGCAAAACAAACACACACACACACACAGGGGAGAAAGACAGTGACTGTGTTTACATGGATATCGAATGATTTGACAAATTATTAAATGGTGGACTTTAACTGCTGTTTGGCTTTTTATTCCTGTCACGAAATACGCCGAAAAACCTACACGATGGCAAGTTTGATAGTGGTGCTAACATGTTTACACTCTGTGTAATAGTTAGTTCGATACAAAATAACATTGCCATCTGAATACACAAACAAAGACCACTGGTCAAGACAGGACAATCAACACCAACTAGAGCCGCAACTTTATTAGGAGGAGACGAGCAGCAAATCCAGATTTCATCATTTACAGATTAGAAAAGCTCTCAGGTAAAAAAATGTTCCTTAGGCGACGTTCACACTGCGAGGCTTAGTGCTCAAATCTGATTTTTTCTCAGATTTGATTTTTTTTTGCATGGCTGTTACACTGCTCTTATAAATGTGGCCTATATCAGATTTGTAGTGTAAACAGATCATGGTCCTAAACTGACCCGCATGCGCAAAAGTGCATTACAGAGAACACAAAATGTCTAATTATGCACACGTGTGTGCTGCATGAGTAAGCACCTTGTCAGATCATACTTATATTATTATTATTACCCATTTCACAGACAACCGTGGTGTATTTCATGAACTGTAAATGATTGTTCTGCTACTACTAAGGTGTATATTTCGGCATTTGAGACCTAAAATAAGCCTCCAGTGTTAAAAAATACAGATCATTTGTGATTCATGACAACCGCGGTGCGTGGCGCTCTGATCACCGGTGTAGTGAACTCATTCATTCATTCATTCATTCACTTTCTTGTCGGCTTAGTCCCTTTATTAATCCGGGGTCGCCACAGCGGAATGAACCGCCAACTTATCCAGCAAGTTTTTACGCAGTGGATGCCCTTTCAGCCGCAACCCTTCTCTGGGAATTCACCACCAGAGGCGATGCAGTGGCGCAGTGGGTACCACGTTCGCCTCATAGCAAGAAGGTCGCTGGTTCGATCCTCGGCTCAGTTGGTGTTTCTGTGTCAACATTTCTTTTTTTTCTCGGAGAGAAAGTTCTTCCTCCTTTGCACACGGATCCTCTATCGCAACACCCATAAAGCTTTTTGGCTTCGCGATCAACTCTTGCCTCAATTTGGTAACCAGATTAGGTAACAAGCACCAGTTATGCCTTGAACATCTTTTTTAATATGAATAACCAACTTTCTGTGATACTGTAATCGCCCTGTGTGGAATTCTACCGTGCTGCTGAGGGGTAGATTATGTTTGCAGCACAGAAAGATGACGCATGTCACTCAAAGATGTAAAAGTCACATGAAATCCAACATGACCGTTCACACTGTGGTCGCATTGCAAAACATCAGATCTGTATCTGATTTAAGACTACATATGAAAGTGGCACAGATCTGACCTGAAAAGATCAGATTTCATGCGGTTTGGGATGTTCACACTGTCTTCACCTGAGTCTAATTCGTGCCACATTTGCCTGCAGTGTGAACGTAGCCTTAGACAAGTATTGTTGTCGAGCATCGTGTGCACTGTAATCCACACAAGAGTCCAGCTGCGCTCTCATAGAGAGAAAATGAAAACAAAACCTTCACTGCAGCAAATTATAAAAGTGACACTGCACGCTTGTTTTAGCAAGACAACATGTCATCTCTGTTCCGTCTGAACACTGTATCAGGTCTTCGAGCTATCATGCATATTAATGAAGTTGCATCGCATACACAATAGAGCGTGCTTATTGGTTTAACAACGAGATGGTAGTTGGTATCGAGGTACAACCACATTGAGAAGCTTGCGAAAACCTTTATTCTCCACTTCTGAGATGGGCATCAGATCAAGGCAAATCATTTCTCCCACTCTGTTTGTTATTTGCTTTGCAGTGGGGTGGTTGGGTGGATAAGCCTGTTTTGCACTAAATGCAACTAATATAGGTGATTGAAACTGACTTGCAGGGAATCGTGGATTAACGGCAGGATTCATGAATATAAAAGAATCACTCATAACAGGGTTTTATGCGTCCCCGATATGCGATGTCAAGAGAGTGACTCTATAAGGTAACGTACACTGCACACACTTTGTGTAATGTGTGAAGTCCTGGACACATGTCAGCGCAAGGATAACTCATTTTTAAATGTCCATGCGTAATGGCTAATAGACAAGGTCTATGGATTTGCAGGGTTATCAACAATCTGTTTATATTTATGGCTCGGAACAGCCTTCTGTTTAAGATTTTTGTGTTTCTTGTGTTCTAGTGTAGACACTACATGCAAAAAAGAAAACAAAACAAACAAATGAAATGCACTTTCATTGAAACCAAATCTATGAAGTATAGGTACTCAGTATCGGCGAGTAAGCAAATTAAAATACTCATACTCCTATCGTTTTTTTAAAAAGTGGTATCGGTGCATCCCTAACAAAATAGAATTGGGAATGGTCCTTATTTAACTAATACTACACCAGCATTCTACCACTACTCTCATGCCTGATAGGTTAGAATATTTCCATAATTTGAAACTTAATGTTTTATTATTCACTATTCTTCATCTTTGGCAGTCTACATTGTAAAAGTGCTAAAAATAATCAAAAAGTAAATTTCATCATGTTTGTAAAAGGAGACAAGTATGTCAGCAACCAACTGCACTTGCATCTGCTTCCAGGATCAAACCAAAATCTTATTTTAATGTGTCTGTTAGGATGTAAAAATAAAAGATTTATAGGCGAACATGCAGCAGAAAATAGGAAGTCTCACACATCATTTTAGAGTTCAGAGGTGTAAAAATACTCAAAAGTTGAGTGAAAATGAATAAACACTGTGAAAATTAAACTCAATTAAAGGTATAATCATTTGACAAACCATACTTGAGTAAAAGTAAAAAAGTACCAGATTTGAATTGTAATTGCGTTTTGGAACCGTAAAAGTAACACTCAGAATCCATCTAGAGATTCATGTTTAAACTTTTAAGCAGTAAAAACAATTAAAAGAAGCACCTAAAATTATCTAGAGATTGTTGTTTATTTTTTTTTTATGTTTCACAATACAATGTGAATAGAGCTCATATGATGCTTTATCCTGCTTTAAAACTGTTTGTGTTTAATTGTATTTACCTATGAAACTAAAAGCCCAACTTTTATGCAACCAAAGCAATAACCATTATGCAACATGCTCAAAGTTTTAAATCCTAATAATTAACTTGTGCAGACACTGATTTTTAGAATTTTAATTGTAGAATTGTAAGAGTAAAGCCTAGCTCTTTTAGGGGTGCAGAAGCAAGGAAAAGTCAATATTTCCTTGTTTAGTAAGACAAGGAATAGTATATAAAAGTACAATTTTAAATGTAACAGTAGCAAACCTTAAGTGCACAAGTTATACATGTACAAGTCCACTTATAGGTATACTACAAATTTACTCTTACTTGTAGTAAATACTTAGTTAGTGAAGGAATAGGGAATTTGGGTCTGCATTTAAACCATTCGAATGCACGCATAGTAGAAACAGACACCACCTCACCCCATCCTTTACCATATAATACCATATTATTACCATATTACAGCTGTTCTATGCTTCCTACATTGACAACTAGTTTGTTTTAGAGTTGCCTACCAAATTCTGTTATTCGTTTACAAAGCTTTGAGTTATCCCTGCGATGTCTTTTGGACTACTCACTAAGTAGTTGAATAGATATATTAAGTTTTAAGTGGGTGGTGAGTGTGTGGCCATTTGTTATAATAATTTCTTAACTAAGAATTTCTTACCAGTGGGTGGAGCTGTTGTAACTGACAACGAAGCTGTTTTGTCAGGCTCTGGCAATGATAATTCCTCCAGTGCTCTCTTTCTGAGCTCTTCATCATGATATTTACTTTCTCCACTTGTCAGAAGGTTCTTCTCTGCCTCCAACTCTAGCACTTCATGCAACAGGTCTTCTTTTTGTGCATAGAGACGCTCCGTACCAAACCTGCATACCAACAAATCAGGCCCTATTAAAAGGTTAGTTTACCCAGATATGAAAATTAATTTTATCAATTGACTCACCCAAACCTCTGAGACCTTCATTCATCTTCGAATAACAAATGATGATATTTTAGATGAAATCTGACAGCTCCCTCATCCTACTTAGACAGCAATGGTCTCGGCTCATTCAGTCCAGATAAATACAAAAAAACATCCTCAAAACAGACCATATGCCTCCAGTGTATCAATTGGATTATCATGAAGCTATGAGAATTTTTTCTTTACACATAAAACAAAAATAATGACTTTATTTTTAAAAAATGCTTCTAAGTGTAAGTACAGAGTGTGTATTTACAAGAGCACTATGCTTTTTATGCATGCTATACAGCTTATTTATACCTCGTACGTGCCTATGCTTTGTTTTCAAACACAGAATGTTGTCTATGTGGATTTCTGGCATATACATCAACTGTTTAATAAAATAGTAATTTTTGTTTTATTTATTAATTTTCAATGCTTTTCCAAGGCCGGGTCATTGGTACAGCAGGAGAAAACCCCAGACTTTCCTCTCCGCAGGCTCTTCCTCCAGCCAGCTCCTCCTGGGGGGTTCCCAAGGTGTTCCCAGTCCAGCCAAGAGACATAGTCCCTCCACCGTGTCCTGGGTCTTCTCCAAGGCCCCCATGGATGGAACACCTCCCTAGGTAGGGGGTCGGGGTTTTGCTTTATGTGTGCACAAAAGTATTCTCATAGCTTGAGAATTCTCTGATTGAACCACTGAATGCATGTGGGCTCTTTTAAGGATTTTCTTCTGCTATGGAAGATGAGGCTACTGTCAGATTTCATCTAAAATATCTTCATTTGTATTTAGAGGATGAACATAGGTCTCAGGGCTTTGTAACAACTTGACGATAAGCCATTTGATAACAATTTAGTGAAAGGACCAATTTTCACACCTAAATAATGACTTATTACCTGCCTATTGTTAAAATATTGGCTGTTCGGTAGTACTTACAAAGTATGTGTCTTTATTTAATTTATTTTAGATATTTTTAAGAACCTTGAAATGAAATGTGACCCACAAATTTCACTAATAATAAACCTAAATCTTTTTTCTTAAAACATTTTATGCAGTATTTGAGCTATTGAGCTTTCTGACATGTCCTTAAACCAGAACTATTTTTGTTCTTTTTTATTTATTTTTTATTACACTTTACATTTCAGCAGAAAAAAAAACTTATTGCAGCTTATAAAATAATGTGATCTCTTCTAACCTGCGCAGACTAGCAAAGTCCTGTTTTTTGTAATAATCAAGTAGCAGCATGGTCCTCTCTCTGCATCTGCGTCCATCCACTTCAAAGCTTTCATCCTGCAGGGTTGCAGTAATAATTTCACCCACCCTTGCCCAGATCCGGCCTGACTCTTTAGAAGTGAAAGGATTCTGTGCTATCACTTCACGGAGGAGCAGGATGTCATGACGTGCTGAAAATCGCACCTGTCGTTTACGAGGATTAGAAGATGGTCCTGCAAGAGAGAAACCTGCATATGAGCAGACAGATGTCAAAAACTTTGGGCACCTTTCAAACATTTTGAATGTGTTAACTTCCTTTAACATTATTAGGATTTTCAATTTGACATATGTACATGCTAATATACTGTAAATATAAAATTAAAATGTGTGTAAATTTGTATACATTTTTGTTTTGTTTCTGTCCATCATACTTTTAATTCATTCATTTATTTAATTGATGGATTTTTATTTTCTGAATAACCACCCCTATATTTGTCATAAGCTTAATCGTTTTTCTTTTGTGCTTCTATTGATTCTAATTTTTTTAATTATTATTTCATGGCGCTTTATTGATTACCCCCAACAACCCAGACGTCGATTAGCATTCCAATGCAATGCAAAACACGCGCTAAAGAGAATCTGTTGCAGCTTACAATGACTCTTTTTTCAAGAATGGTGAAAGTGAGTTTAATTCTATTCAGTCGTTTTGAATATATTTATATTATAAAGTCAGATTCAGTAACATAATCGATAGATTCCATCCCATTTAAAGAGTGCGGCTTTTCGGCAAGTCTTACCGCGTTCCATGTCTTCTCGCCTTTATGTATGTCAGCTGATACGCACAAACTGCTGAGGTCACTGTACACGTCCGCTCACAAGTACAGGTTCTTTTCTGACGTGTACCTCAACTTCTCGAGAAGTCAGACATAACTGGAAGAAAATGGACTGCATGTGTATCTTTCAACCTCAAGAGGGCAGAAAAGGATTATAATAAGGGATTTTGGTTTCAAACGGGTTCAACGCTCTTAATAGCACATTTAAAACAGCTGCAAAGTAAAAGTTTCTTTTGAAGATTCCACCACTTTGCAGTTAATACTTTTCTAGTAGTTTAGATTATCCTCAATATGATAATATCACACCCCCCCTCCCCGTGTGAACCTTTTGTTGCAGTCAAAATCTTTAAAAACCCTTTCATGCGTCGCTGATAGACCAAAGTCAAAAGTGAAAAATGTATCCTACAACGGAGCTTCACATTCAAGACATAAAGGTAACAACACTTTAGTATAATATTCCATTATATATATATATATATATATATATATATATATATATATATATATATATATATATATATATATATATATATATATATATATATATATATATATATTAAACATTAGGCTATGCATAATCTTGTACAGCATTTTAATCATAGTTTATTATTCATGTCACCACTGGCTTGCTTGGTTGGGACTTGTGGAACTGGATGGATTTGCTCTTCAGTGTTTGGACGTTCAGCAGTAAAATTTAAAACACGCTGAACTGAACTTTAACTGAAAATTGGACTGACACAGTTTCAATTTACTAGAACTTCTGTGTTAAGCTGCTTTAACACAATCTATATTGTACAGCACTATAGGCTATAAATAAACATGAATTGAATTGAATAGTTCAACATATTTACCAATACATTATTAAAATACAAAAATTGAGCTTGTTAACATTAGTTAATGCACTAAGCTGAACTAACATTGTGAAAATGTTTCATTAAATAAAAGCATGGCCTACCAGTCTTTTTCTCATTGAAGTAGTAATACATTTACATTTTACTGTACTTTAGTGGGTTAAACGTAATACTATTGTTTAGGGCTTTACTGTAAAATAAAGGGTGGCATGGTGGCTCAGTGGTTAGCACTGTCACCTCACAGCAAGAAGGTACCTGGTTCCAGTTGCAGCTGAACCAGTTGGCATTTCTGTGTGGAGTTTGCATGTTCTCCCCGTGTTCATGTGGGTTTCCTCTGGGTGCTTTGTTTTCCCCCACAGTCCAAAGACATGTGTTATGGGTGATTTAGATTAATTAAAATGACCATAGTGTGAATGTGAGAGTGTATGGATGTTCCCCAGTACTGGGTTGTGGCTGGAAGGGCATCTGCTGCGTAAAACATATGCTGGAAAAGTTGGCAGTAGAGATCTGCGTGGGACTAAATTTTGAATCCCGCTCCCGCCCGCACCAGCCAGGTTTTAGCCCGAACCCGACCGCTCCCGCTTATATTCAGCATTTGTTATCCCGATGCGCGACCTGCTCTGTTTTCTACCCGCCGCACCTGTTCCTGCAAACGGACGGGGGGGAAACAAAACTGAAAACCACCCAGCTGAGAACAGACAGCGTATAACACGCTGTCTGTATAAACACACATACACAAACACACGTACAAGCAAGTGACACACACAGACAGCGTCTCGCTCTCTTTCATTCACACACACACACACACAGAGAGAGAGAGAGAGAGAGCACAAAGCTCTCGCTCTCATTCGCATGCACACATAGACAGCAACAAACAAGCTAAATGCAGCATCATGCTGGCTCTTTCACACAAATACATGCGCATGCTCGGGAGTGGGGAGCCGGTAGCAATATTGTTGAACCGCCCGCTACTGTCCAAAATTAAACCCGTTACCGACCGCTCCCAATGCTTTATTATATTATTATAATACAAATATTCCTATGCCACAGAAATGTGGTCGGGTCCCGCGACTCCCGCGGTACAGCCACGGGAATGCAGACCTCTAGTTGGCAGTTCTTTCTGCCGTGGTGACCCTTGTTAAATGAGGCACTAAGACGGAGGAAAATTAATAAATTAATGTAAAATAAGGTAACCAAAACAAACAACTATGTTAACCTATATACAGCCCCTAAGAGTCTTTTATAAAACCCACCTGAGCCCCATCATAAACCCATGTAAGCAGTTTTAAATGAGTCCCTCGTGGATTTTCCAAGATCCAATGGTGTTCATCAAGGGCCATTAACCCACCTGGGCTAACACATGTGGGACCACTATGAAACCTGACGACAAAAGTATCAGCCCAAGTGAAACCCATCTGGGCTCCACATGTGTTGGCTGAGGCTGGAACACCTCACCCTGGATTCGATGAATCTGCATGATGAGTTCAGACACCTGAATAACTAGGGCTCGAAGGGTTGGTGGCCTGCTCATCCTGTCAGTCAGTGTGTGACATGCTGTGTTCAAACAATCTTAGAGTTTTGATGCACTCGCTGGATCCATAATCTGGTCAGTTTGTTCTGTCATACTGGAACAAAGATGTGGAGTCCAAATGCGAGTGACAATTTATTTTAAATAAACAGCAAATGCTGTAAACAGTCAAACAAGAAACCCTTAGTCTGTAGAAGTAATTTATGAAAAAAAGTAATCCTTTTTCACTTTTATTTAATGATTACAATGCAAATCCAATTACATCCACTTTATTTGGTAAACAAAGCAAGTCTCTCATATATCTACTAAAAAACAGAAAATGTTACCTTACAAACTGTATTGTAAATAAATCAGATGAATATTTTCATATTAGTCAATATTATTACTGTAATGAATAAAAAAACTGAATGAATATAAATTTACACACATTTACAAAAGTACATAAACACAATCAATATTGGGCAAAAAATCTGTGGAATTCTGAGCGTGCAGATTCTGTGTGGGACTACTTATGGCCAAGAATTAGGTTTATTAAGTCTAAACTGCCTGACCTCATCCCTCTTTTCTGCTTCATACAAAAAAAAAATCTATCTGGAGATATGCTATTCAAAATAAGATCATCATCATATTAGTTAAACTTTAATTTTGTTTATTTCCAAAACTCACTGCGCATCTATACATTAAAGGCTGTTACCTCTGTCATAAAACGCAGCCCCTCTGAAATGTGCAACTATTAACTTAAATTGATAATTTTTTAATAACATCATTATGACACTAATGAGAGTGAACTCTTTTCTTACAAATGCGTCTAATTTATTGTTTTTGCTTTATCCATCAATATAATAATCATATTACCTTTTTTATCAATTATGGCCTTTGGTTTTCATGTAGACTGAGAATCTAAATGAAAGTCCTTGAAAGGCAGGCCCATAAAGAATTCAGAGGCCCCTGAGCACAATGTCTTGGAGCCTCCCTAGCTGCCCGCACCCCTATAATTGAATTTAAAAATATGATTAATTAAATATTTTTTAAATGAAATGAATCGTTAATGCATTGTACGAATTTTAAAAAAAAATTATATATAGTAAAAATTTAAGGCACACTTTAAAAAAAAAAAATATTGATACAACTAGTGAAAATTAATGGATTTTAATGTACATGTTCAAGTTCACAGAAGCAGTACTTAAATTTATATTTAAGGGTATTTTAATGTATAACTTCTACAAACTTATATGTATATTGGATAAAACACCAATCCAATCCAGTTCTAAGAATCTGAGACTACCATAATACAAACACTTATTAATGATTCCTACTTGTCTTCCTCGTGATGAAGAGTAGGCAAAATCTGATATGTAGTGGGGGAATGTGTTCATCAGATGCTGGATTCAAACTGGGTTCATAATCGATCATGTCAAAACATAATGCCATGTGCTTATCAAGCTATCCCACTCAAACTGCTATTTGTCGCTCTCATTAGTTATGTTGTCTCTGTCAATCAAACAGTGATGAGCAGGAATCATTCAACTAGCTTATTCCAACGAGGTGTGCTATTTGCACTTGGCCTAAATAAGGGTGCTTTTCTCAGCACAACACCTGTTGCAAAACACATGAGTGATGCGTGAGCAGCTCCTATTTTTTTTCGCATGCATGTTCTCAACCAGGATTCATACCGGGAGTGGCAACGTGAGCAGCACATCAGCGTCAAGCAGAGGCGGTGCAAAAGGCGCGCAGGTATGTTTTCTCCACACATGCGTCAGTTTGTTTTTGATTACATTGCTTTTACCAGCGTTGCATCGGTTGCACATGACATGATTTTAAAACATTTTAAACTTGTAAAACTCATTCTTGAGGTAAAACTGATCACAGAGAACTGAACAGATGTTTTAGTCCCAATTGCTGTGTAAAAGGCCTGTCTTGTAGATTTGTTTATAAATGTTACTATGGAAATATGGTAATATGCGACTGTCAATTAATTTGGTGGGCGGGGGAAACTGCACTCCTGCATCATGTTGCAGTGTGACTTAAAATTGCAGGAATTTAACTATTTTATTGTCCGGAATTTAAAAAAAGATAGACTTATTGTGTTTATATCATTCCAGTATGACTGTGGACAGACTAAACCTACACACAGTTCTGTTAAAACAGCTTCCAAAAGTTGATTTTCATCATAGATGCTTTTTAAAATACATACCTGGCACTCTGAACATTCCTGCTGGTCTACTGAGTCAACATCCCTTTGCTAGAACACTGAACATCTGTGAAACATTGGAAAGCCATTGTGACTTCAGAATAAGTACAGGAGGCGTTACGATTATCAGTTAATGTACTTCGTCAGAACTCTTAGGCTAGTATTTAGAATGTCCAAGTATGAAGTTTGAGCCAAATAAGTCCCGAAGCAGTGAATGCTATTTTTGAGTCCTGTCTTGATTGGGACCAGTACGAGGAGTGTTCTAACTGCATTATCCAAGGAGGGATGGATACTCTGCCAGTCTGGAGGAGATACAGAAGAAATCAGGGAATGGAACCCCTCATTGCTCAGATAATATTCTTTGTTAACAGAAGAAGGAGACATCACGGAGAGAGAGATAATGAATCTGCCTTAGTTCTCAGACTATTGAAAATTTGGGAAAGATTAGAAACGAAGGATAATGTTTTGTATCGAAAGTCTAAGCATAGTGTGGGAAAGTGCAGATATCAACTTGCACTCCCCCATTCTCTAAAAGCTGCTGCCCTGAAAGGAACTCATGATGATGCCAGTCATCAAGGACAAAGTAGAACTCTTCATTTGGTGGTCAGATATTATTTTGGTCTGGAATGGACACAGACATCAAGAGATGTATCTCTTGTTGTAAGTGTTGTGTTGTGGAAAAGACACAAGAACCTGAGGCAGGAGCCCTTCTTGACAGTGTTGGGGAGTAACTAGTTACATGCAGGAGCGGACTGGCCATCTGGCAGACCGGGCAGTTTCCTGCTGGGCCAACGTACATTTTGGGCCGGACGGATCTTCTTATGAAGTCATTGGCCTATAAAACACTTAGCAGACTGTTGTGGTTTTCTGCCTAATTAATTGACAGTGCTGTGACCTGTGACACTCTGAAAGTAAGATGTTTCTTTTTCCGAACAGAGCAGCCCATGTGACATAATCT